>NW_015173686.1:846627-886567 GCF_001447785.1 Gekko japonicus | reverse complement strand
TCAAATTCCCCCAGAGGAAATAGCCTTGCTTCCCCTCCGCTTCAACTGGCGTGTGTGACCGCAGCCTTACAGTCTAATGTTCACCTGGCTCTGGAATGCTGGGAGAGGAACTTTGGATGAAGGACCGAGTCTGTTCCTCCCTCCTTCCGGAGGCAGGAGTTGTGAAATAGCAACAGTCTCTATATGCTTGGATAGGGAACAGCTGGGTCTTGGAGCTGTTGAATTAAGAGCCACCTTTTGAGCAGCTGGACTTCTATATCTGCCTGCCAGCCAGGATGAGATTTGGAGTGTTTGGATAAGTATCACAGCTGACTTCCTCTGTCAGGGAAACTAAATTACAGGGACTGAAGGGGTGGGGTGGGGGGAAGCACGACAATATAGATTTCTGTATCTAGAAATTGGAATGGAAGGGGGAAAGGCGGGCATGCATTCGAGGCGAAGGGAAGGAGGAATGAAGGACGCAAATTAAGAGGACTGGGATTTGGCAGAAATGGGTTCGTTAGGGATGCCGCTGGATTTCTCAGTCCTGCTGTCTCCAACTTGGAAAAAGACCTGCTTTGTTTTACTTCCTCCCTTGTACAAAATGGAACCCTCTTTTCCCCCCCATGCCATTCTGGGCCAAACTATATGTTCCTGTTTTAAAAGATACAGATCTGGGGTTCCTGGACCCAGCTCAGGTTACCTGTAACTGCCTAGCAGTTGTGGGGAATAGCGTTTTAAAAAACACAGGAGAGCCCAAATGGGCTTGGAACACTGTTACAGTGGGGAGGAAGGGCTTTCTTCTCCCCCTGTGTGGAAACAGTGCTGGGGGGAAGTTATTTCCCCATTTCTGCTATTCTATGTGGAGTATTCTGTGCATGCGCAACCGCAAAAAACTAGGAAACAACCCCCCCCCAGCAGTGTTTCATGCAGGAAAATGGCTTGCAGAGAAAGCAGGAGTCCTCCCTCCGTCATGGTAGGGTTCTGAGGCCCTGTGTGTGTGTGTGTGTGTGTGTGTGTGTGTGTGTGTAAAGTGCCATCAAGATGCAACTGACTCATAAGAACATCAGAAAAGCCCTGCTGGATCAGACCAGTGGTCCATCCAGTCCAGCATCCTGTCTCACACAGTGGCCAACCACTTCCTCTGGACCATCCGTCAGCAACAGGGCACAGAGGCCGAGGCCTTCCCCCAGTGTTGCCTCCTGGTTCTGGGATTCAGAGTATTAGTGTCTCTGAAGGTGGAGGTTCTCCACAGTTCCCATGGCTAGTAGCCGCTGATAGACTTATCCTCCATGAATCTATCTAATCCCCTTTTAAAGCTGTTTGTTCCTGTGGCCACCACTACATCCTCTGGCAGTGAATTCCTAATTTTAATCACTCTCTGTCTATGCTCCCTCTAAGCTGTGGAGTTTTGTGAGCAAAAATTTGTGAGCTACTGGTGCTAAAGTTGTGAGTGAGTGATTTGGCTGCTGCATAAATTAGCTTGCTCTGGAGTCATCCTGCCTGAGCTAAGACAAAAACCTGTGAGCTGGAGGCTACAAAACTGTGAGCTAGCTCACACTAACTCGGCTTAGAGGGAACACTGCTCTCTGTGTAAAGTCGTATTTCCTTATGTTGTCCCAAGCAAGAGGCTTTTTTTTTTTTTTGAAAAAGCTTTATTCGCTCCCCTAAAAAGGGAAGATATTTCGCTAAAAGTTAGAAATAGGGGAGGGTATAAAGAGGGACAAAGAAAAGAGTGAGTGGTATTAATAATATGTTAGTCTGTTAAACTTTTTATAGTCCAATCAGAGAATCCACATTTTTATTTTTATTTTTCTTCCTCATCGAAGCTTCTTCTTTTCTTCTAGTAGTGTTAGCCAAAGCAATTAGTATGTTAGTATTGTCCTTCTGGTATCAGTTTGTTCTTCCAAAGTAAAGTCCAATGAAAAGAGAAAAATAGCAGTTTTTAAGCTTTAGAGTTTTTCCCACTTTTCCCTCTTAGGTTGTATTTTGAACCCGACACTCCTCCTTCTTCCTCGTCCTTCACCTCTCCCTCCGAGCTGCTGTCTTCTACGCCAAGCAAGAGGCTTTCAAGGCAAGTGAGAAGCGGAGGTGCTCTGCCCTTGCCCTCCCCTGCAGAGCCTTCCGTGGTGGTCTCTCTTCCAAGTACTGACCCTGCTTAGCTTTCCAGATCTGACAAGATCAATTGGCCTACACTGTGCCAACTTCCTTCCCCAGGCCTTTTTGACTTTCCTTTATTATTATTTTTAAAGCCATTCCCCACAGCTACTGTGTGGCCTCAGGGAGCCTGAGTTGAATCCAGAGAGCTTGGACCCAAGCCTTTGACGACGTGAACATGCCATTTGACTCTTAGTCCTCTCCTTCTCTGAATTTTTACTGTTTACTTTGGTCCCAGTCACACGGAGGGTTTTGGCCCGGGAGAGGGATGGATCGGGGGCGCAGCAAACGGGTGCGATCTCACCGCAACATCTGGGAAGTGGCGCGCACCCGTCCCCGATCCGTCCCTACCCCCGAAAACCCGCAGCAAAAAAGAACCTCCGACAAAGGTGGTCTTACCTGAATGGCCGCGGCAAGCGCGGCCGTGGGATTGCTGGTGCGTCCTTCTACTGGCGCATCCCCGGCTCCTGGCCGAACTGCGCATGCACATGCATGCGCAGCCGGCTGCCTCTGACCGTGGCTTCCTCCCCGGCATCTGATTGTGCCGGGGAGTAATGGTGCCGCGGCTCAGGGGATCCATGTGATCCCGCCGCAGTGTGTCTATTTTGGTGCGGCTTCCAAAAGCCGCACTTTGGCCACGCATGTTCTCCCCTGTGTGGCAGGGGCCTCAGAAGATTATTTTACATCACTTCTTACCATTTTCACATCATTTGCTGTTTATGCAGAATTGATGGGGGGAAAAATGCTATCAGCACTACCAGGAGTGGAAATGGGCAGAATGAACAGATGCATGACAACACAGGAACCCAAAAGTGAAATGAAAAGGGGCCCATTTACATATCCCCAGTGGGTGGGTAATGGTTGGAAAGCGCCGTCAAGTCGCAGCTGACTTATGGCAACCCTATAGGGTTTTGGAGGAAAGAGATGTTCGGAGGTGGTTTGGGCCATTGCCTGCCTCTGGCTATCACCCTGACTTCCTTGGTGGTCTCCCATCCAAATACTAACCAGGGCTGACCCTGCTTAGCTTCTGAGATCTGACAAGATTGGGCTAGCCTGGACCATCCAGGTCAGGTCAATGGATGGGCAGTATTTCTGAATTTCACTTTCACACTCAGAGCCCAGTTTGATAGTTACCCAGGAGTGAACAATAGACATGAGATTTGTCTTTTGCTCCATGGTCTCTTGATAGATATGGTACTTTCCAGGTATCTTCACATGCTCTTGCAGCCTCTGAGCTCCATAATAAACTTCTCCAGCTGATTGCTGTTCTGCCATGGAGACTATTTAATGTAATTATTATCGAGGAACACATGAAGCTGCCTTATACTGGATTGGACCATTGATCTATCAAGACCAGTATCGTCTACTCAGTTTGGCAGCAGCTCTTTGGGTCTCAGGCTGGGGTAATTCACATTGTCTACTGCCTGGTACTTTTAATTGTAAATGCCGGAGACTGGATGTGGGACCTCCTGCATGCCAGGCAGAGGCTCTTTTTTAAAAATTTTAATATTAAAAACTGCAATACAAAATGGCGACTCTTTGTTCACAGTTATACAATGAATAACATCATAAAAAGTTTATATATAAAAAAATCTCACTTAGGAACTCTAGGCTAACCAAATACCAATAATTTGTATTTGGCTTTAGAAATGGTTTCCCAGTCAAAGGTGTCAATGTCTATTTTATCTAAAATGGGGTACCAGATATTTAGAGGATTAGAAAAGTCACTCTCATTTTGATTATTGGAATGATAAATTGAAAGATTGTCCAACATAAATAAATCCCATACTTTATACCACCACTGAGTTATATTTGGCACCTTAGTATCTTTCCAAAACCTTGCAATTAGAATTTTAGCCGCTGTGGAAAGAATACTGATTAATTTTTTGACTTTTTCAGGAGGACCGTCAGAGGGCCACAGACCGAGGAGAAGAACAGCTGGCGAAAAAGGCAAGTTGTAGTTCGTTAATTTGTGAATGCAGTCTATTACTTGAATCCAAAAACTTTGGATAAATTTGCAGGACCACCAGTTGTGAAAGTAAGTTGCTTTAGATCCGCAGTGTTTCCAGCACTGCGGCAACATGGTGGGTATCAAATGAGCTAATTTAGTTGGTGTTAAGTACCATCTCAACATGACCTTCATATTTGTCTCTATAATATAGAAGGATTTTGACGATGAGTTCTGATTTTGCCAGATATCTTTCCATTGACCCTCAGAAATGTGGCACTGAAGGTCTTTTGACCAAGCTTCTTGATAGTTCAGATTGATGTTGTGATGACTGTTATTTAAAATTTTGTAAATTTTTGATATTAAATTCTTTTTTTTATAGGGCTCAAACAGGATAGATTCAAACTCATTGAGAGACCTTCGGACAGATTCCCGAAATCCAGTGGACTCGACAAACTGGGTGAAACTGTAAATATTCGTACCAGGCAGAGGCTCTTCCACTGAGCCATGCCCCCTCCCTCAAATGTAGTTCAATGTGAAAATGATTCGACTGATTTTGCTCACTTAGGAGTATCAGGTGGTGTCCCCCCCCCCCAGCAACACCAGAGTTTGTGGCACTCTGTGATCGGGACGAGCCAATATGTCTGTCTTCAGTTCTTCGCAGTGTTGTGTTGGTATCGTCACTATCCGGTTTGTTTCACCTCATTTTTGTAGCCTTCGTTTGTGTTTCTGCACCATCAGGACAGTTTCAGGCGAAGAGGGCTTGGTGGGGGTGATTGCAGCTGTCTCAGGATGGCGTTGGCGCTTATTTGTTTCCACGACATTTGAGGCTTTCTCCACAATAGGGTTTTTTAAAGCTCATAATCGCCCTTCTGGATTTTCTCTGCCACGAGCCCCCCCCCCCCGCAAAGACGAAAAGGAACCGTCCCACAGTGGTTACGAGGGGAAACAAGTCCTGATTGCAGATGGTTTCACTGATGAAAGATTTGTTCACAAAGTGTGTCCTATTTACCTGGCTTGTTTTTCGACAGTTGTCTCTTCCCTCCATCGTCTCTTCCTGATTGCATTTGCACTTGCTCGTTAAATTGGGTTGCCGGCCCTGGGTTTGGAAATACCTGGAGATTTGAGAGTGGATCCAGGAGAGTTGGGTTTAGGGAGGCGAGAGACCTTGGTAGCGTATCATGCCAAGCAGTCCACCTTTCAAAGCAGCCATTTTCTCCTAGAGAAGAGGAATAAATGGCTTAAGTAAAGAAGTTGTGTTGCCAACCTCCAGGTGGCACTTGGAGATCTCCTGCTATTACAGTTGATCTCCAGATGACCAAGATCAGTTCCCATGGAGGAAATGGCTGCTTTGGAGGGTGGACTCTGTGGCATTAGGCCCTGCTGAGGTCCCTCTCCTTCCCAAACCCCACCCTTCCTAGGTATTTCCCAACCCAGAACTGGCAACCCTAAAAATAAGTGATATATGTAGTCTGGTGATCAGCTGTAATTCCAGGAGATCTCCAGCCCCCAACTGGAGGTTGGCAAGCCTATCATTGAAGGAAGGGCAGCCATAAATGCGAGGTTTCAAACCTTGTATAAGAAAGCATACTCTCGGCAGGGAAGTGTAACATCTTTCTCTGGGCAAGGATAGCCAGAGAGTTCTCAAAGGTAGCATGTCGGTCAGCTCCTTACCTGTGGCACCTTTAAGACCGACAAAGGCCCCTGCCACACGGGGGGGGAGTGTGGGCAAAGTGCGGCTTTTGAAAACCGCACCAAAATAGACACGAGGCGGCGGGATCATACAGATCCCGTGAGCCGCCGCGCAGTTGCTCCCGGCACGATCAGATGCCGGGGAGAAAGCCACAGAAGGGAGCGCGAGGCAGCCGGCTGCACGTGTGTGCGCATGTGCAGTTTGGCTGGGAGCCTCAAATGCTCCTGAAGACAGGCGCGCCGGCGATCCCACAGCCGCGCTTGCTACGCCGTTTCAGGTAAGTCCTCCTCTTTTGCTGGCTCCTTTTTCCAGCGCATTTTCGGCCTGAAGGGCCGGATCGGGGATGGGTGCAGGCCGCTTCCCAGATGTTGCGGTGTGCTTGCGCCCGTTTGCTGCGCCCCCGATCTGTCCCTCTTCCGGCCCAAAACCTCCTGTGTGACCGGGGCCAAAGGTTAATTCTGGGTATAAGCTTTCGTGTGCGCACAGAATAAAACCTTGTTGGTCTTAAAGGTGCCACTGGACTCAAACTTTGGTCCTTTCCGCACTAGACCTTAAATCCTGGTCCATCCCTGTCCCTGAACTTACATTCTACACTACACTCGAGTTCACCCCTGTAATTATCTTGGGGTATTTTTTGTTTCCACACTCCACTGAGGTCACCCTGGTTTTGCCCCACACTTGTCCCGGGGTAAATGGATGCTGTTACAACCAGGGATACATGCAAGGTATTGCGTTGAGAGTTGAACTCTGATAAAACCAGGGATGAGATCCAAGTGCGGAAAGGACCTTTGTTCTGTTGCTTCAGACCAACACGGCTATCCACCTGAAGCTCCTTGCCTCTCTGTGTAAAGTAGTATTTCCTTCTGTCCACCCTGAACCTACTATGCATGTAGCTTTTGCAACTGACATAAACCTGAAATGCATCTAACGACATTGGCTTATATTTGTCCCTTGTGACGGCTGACTTCGCTCTCTTGTTCATTTGGGTTGTCTGTCCTTCCTTTCCAGTACCCAGATTGAGATGGTAAACTCCCTGGGGCCAGGCTGTCTCTTTGTGTTTGCAGAAGTCGGCTACGTGCCATGCAACACTGATAGAACTGTATAAATAAATAGCAGTAGTGATATTTATTTAAGTTCTGTTAGAGAATCACATATGTACTGCAAAGTATGGAGAAACGGGAGAATCTCTACGCTCTAAGGATACCACTTCACCTTTGAGAGGCCGTTGTGTGGTGTAATGCCAGCTTTCATGCTAGGCACACATAGCCAAGCGAAATGCTTTTTTTTACCACTTCCCTTCATCCTGTTGGCCTCGATGACTTCTTCTGCTTGCATTAAAATCTGAGCAGCTGTCAAGAAAAACTCACCTGGTCCTACCTGAAGTGGCTGCCAAGGAAGAAAAACATTTAGGGGGAAGCGAATGAAGATGCTAGACAACTTTAAAAGCTGGCATATCTGGCCGCAAAGAACAGCCGCTAACATTTACAAGCAGTTCGGCTCCAATAAAGTCTTTATTGCTCTCTGTCTCATCCCAGAGTGTTACAGTTTGCACGTAGAATGAACTCCGCTTTGCTTCCTGTCTCAAATATGTTGTAGGCACAGAGGAGTATTGATTCGGTGCTCTTGCATCCTGAGTACAGGATTCATCTATATTGTAGTGCACTTGAGGCAGTGATGCCTCTGGCCCAGCCTGGCTGAGTTGGTGTCTTCTCTCTGAATGTGCAGTTGTTCAGGGAAACATACAGTTTGCAGTCCAATTTCTGGGAGGGAAGGGAAAGATGTCAGTTGGCTGGAAGTGAAACTTGGTATACAGAATGGCTGGGGACTGAACTGAGATCCAATAAGCAAACAGATGGGCTGGGCCTGAGCTCACTGGAGCTTGGTCTTTTCACTCCTCCCTGAACAACTCCTGGAAAGACCCTGAGTTTTTCTGAGAGGGTTCAGATGAACCGTGCTAATTGGGAGGTGAACCATAGGAGACTTTAGCAATCTGTAATTTTATGCTAGAGTCAAAATAACTGTATTTTGCCAGTATTGGAATCTGTTTGCATCAAATGTACTTCTGTAAACATGCATACTTGAGGACCAAATGTATGTGTTCTTAAGACTACGAAACCAATGAAGCAGCACGACTTGGGGAGAAAAATATGTATGCAAATAAAGATGCAAGGACTATAATTGCAGTTGATGATACTGGGAATATAAGTAGCAATTTTTATCTTCTCTTCCTCCTGAGAGCTCAAGGTACCATACGTGATTTTTATCCATTTTATCCCTATAGTAACTCTGTGAGGTAGGTTAGATTGGGAGGCTAAGGTCATCCAGTTAGTTTCATGGCTGAATACAGATTTGAACCTGTAACTCCCCACTTAGAGTTCACACTTGAACCACTGCACCAGACTGGGTCAAATGCAGCAAGAGGTACTGGTTCGGTTCAGACTTTGCATGGAGCTGGCTTATTTTAACTTTGATTAGGTTATGAAACCAGGATTTAGTTTGCAGATGATCACTCAGATCTTAAGGACCATCTCAAATCTTGCTTCACGCCATGCTGGTTCCACTTAGCCAAAAGACAAGCTAGGATTAAGCCAGGAAGCCCTTGTTTGTATATCACACAAAACCATAGTTAAGCCTAAGTATGGTTGAGAAATCAACTCCAAACTATTGTTTCAGATCCTGGTGCAATGGGTGTTGAACTCATTTGTTATGAGGACCGGATCTGACATAAATGAGGCCTTGTGTGCCATAAAATGTAATGCCAGGTAGTGGAGATATAAACTTTATAAAGGACACAAACACAATGGGTTTTTTTTTAAACTTAAAATAAAAACATGCTTAAAACGGCATTCTTGCAATATTTTGTTTATTTAACAGTGTCTGATAACTGACACCTCTTGCTCTGAGTTATTGCATCAAAATGTCTGTGCTGTTGCAATCTTGAGGATGCTGTTCAGGCGTGTATCTGTAAGCTGCAAACCTACGATGACGCAGCAGCAGCAGAACTGGAAGAAGCAGCAGAAGACAGCCAGTTCCACTGCAGGCCTGATAGAAGCCCTCCGGGGGCCTGCATGTTTGACACCTTTGCTCTAAACAGTCATAGTTAGTGGGTAATTTCAGGTGAATAGCCATGTTAGTCAGCAGTAGAAGAGCAAGCACCTTCAAGACCAGCAAGATTTCCAGGGTGTAAGCTTTTGAAAGCCAAAGCTCTCTTTGTCAGACCCTTGAGTCTTGCTCTTCATAGGCCCCGGTCACACAGGCCGGATATCGCGGGGGGGAGGTGTGGCTAATTGCCCCGGTGCAGTTTGATCCGCGATTACGCGATCAGACACGCCGGTGTCGCACCATGGGTCCTTCCCTCAGCGCCGGCGGGTAAACGAGGGTGGCAATCACACGATGATCCTGCAGCGCGATCACAACAGCAATCACTAGACGCCGCTTCCATGGGAAACTGTGGCTATGGGTCGCGTTCCTGCGCATGCAGAGTGCGACGGAAGAGTGGAACTTTTGGTTTCGCGTTCAACAGCATGTGCGATTCTGCGGAGTAACGGAGCTTTTGCTTTCCTCTTTGTGTGCATGCGCCGTTGGGTGCTTGTGCGCATCCTGTGGAGACTTGAAAAAAACACCTTTTCGCAACGGGACATGGGCGGGCGCCGGATGCCACGGGATTCCACCGGAAATGCGATCAGGCGCCCGCCCTTGCCCCACGGTTTCCGGAAACTAGTACCTCGGAGGTACTAGTTTTTTTACCCCGCATCTTCAGCGGGAAGCCTCGGGTTCGCCACGGGAGCTCTACGCTTCCCAGATGTGGCACTGTGATTGCGCCTGGAAAATCCGCCTATCTTCCATCTCTGTAGCGTGGCTAATGTTCCGTGTGACTGCAGCCATAGTTAGTGGAATGGCCCATGTTCAGACAATCACATTAATTATACTTCTATTTACACCGCAGTTTCATGTTATGTCTAGATTAAGCTGCAGGATTGGCTGGAGCATGAAAAGGTATCTGGATCTTTGAACAAGAATCTGGAACTGAGACTCAGGACAAATAGCTATAAGAACAGAATTCATCCTGCAAACATTACACATCCTCGTTGGGTGCAAACCAATGCAATTTCAGTCTCCCCAGGAAACATTTACGGCCAAGTGAAATGGTTACCTCCTCTATACTTGGAAGGCTGCTTATTTCCAACAGAACAACCTTGATAAATATTATGGTCCTGCAGATTTAGGAAACGCACAGGCTGGCAGCTGGAATGGCTCTTTGATGTGCTCAAGATACATTTCCACTTCAATAAGCCTCCGTTTTGAATTGGAGACGGACAAAGCACTTGTCCTCCAGAGGTCCTGAAGGCTTTGTTTGGAGTTAAAGATCTGTATTGGAGTGTGGTGCTTTGATCAGAATGGAAATAATATAACAGGTTTTGCTGAAAGGCCCGCATGTTGCAGTTCAAAGGCTTCGTAATGGAACTCGCCCTGAACTGAGATCTATCCAATGAAGTTGGCCATGCATGGCACAAAACTCCCAGTGTTAAAAGACCTCCCTTCCTTGCCTGCTACTTGTAGAAATACTTGTGTTGGTCCTACTGTCACTTTAAATATATATCACCGCCTTAATAGAACATGGCTTTCCTGTGGAAACGGCACAGCATGAGTTGCAGGGGGAAATTAGGAGGCTGTGCTCTTGGCTTCTGAGTATGGTTTATAGCAGTGGCCTCCCGGGAAGAAATTTTCTTATGGCTGTCTGACATTCCAGTATGAGAAAACAGGAACAGCTCTCAGGTAACAGCAATGAAGGAAGGGCGAGCGCTGAAGAATAGATGCTTTCGAATTATGGTGCTGGAGAAGACTCTTGAGAGTCCCCTGGACTGCAAGGAGATTGAATCAGTCGATCCTAAAGGAAATCAACCCTGACTGTTCCCTGGAAGGCCAGATAATGAAACTGAAGCTCAAATACTTTGGCCACCAAATGAGAAGGGAGCACTCACTGGAGAAGACCCTGAGGCTGGGAAAGACTGAAGGTCAAAGAAGACGGGAACGGCAAAGGATGAGATGGTTAGACAGCGTTATTTAGCTGGGTGTGCAAATTCAGGTGGGTAGCCATGTTGGTCTGAAGCAGCAGAACAAAGTTGGAATCCAGTGGCGCCTTTGAGACCAACAAAGTTTTATTCAAAGTGTCAGCTTTCGTGTGCAGAGCCCCCTTCTTCAGACAAAAGGAATAAGATCTCCTCCAGGGTTACTTACAGGGAAAAAAGTGTTGTAAAATAGTCAAAAGTGTTTAATACTCAGACTATTAATGGATCTTGCTCTATTGGAAAGAAGAGATTTCTTTGCTTTTAAAAACCTTTATTTCTAAGGGTAAAAGGTATATGGGATTACTACAAATAAACATAACACTAACAGCTACATTTTCTAAGCTGCCTATAGTCAACACTAGCACACAGATAATGGAGAAACTCTCCTTCTTCTTGACCCCTAGAAAGGAAGTCAATCTGTATCACAGTAGAAAGCTACTTTTCCCGGGCTAATTCCCCATTGGCTCAGTGCCAGGTATCACTTCCAGGTCGGTCTAAACAATAGCAATACTCGGAAAACAGGTTAACCCTATAATGACTGAATTGTCAGACCTTGTAAACACATACATTTCCAACAAAAAGAGGGTGGGGGGGCAGTCATTAGGACGGGCCACTTGGAGCCAAGATGCGCATGCAGAGCTGAAATTGGACCAGGTGGCCCGAAAGATCAATGGATGGCAGCAAATTAGCACGTAAATGCCAGAGTTAACAAGGAGATGTGAGAATGAAGCTAGAGTCCAGCAGTACCCCCCAGACAAACCAAACTCAACTCTGTGTACATGGGGTTAACATGTTAACTCCTGCATATATGAGCTAATTTGCTGCCATCTGTTGATCTTTCCAGCCACCTGATCCAATTTCAGCTCTGCGCATGCACCATAGCTCCGAGTGGCCCCTCCTAACGGTTGACCCCCACCCTCTTTCCCCCCTGTAAGTAACCCTTGAGGAAATCTTACTCCATTTGTCTGAAGAAGGGTGCTTTGCACACGAAAGCTCACACTTTGAATAAAACTGTGTTGGTCTTAAAGGTGCCACTGGACTCAGCCTTTGTTGTACCACAGTCACAGGCTCTTTCTGAGCCTGTGCTGCGGGGCCACCTGCGTCAGTCTCTGCAGCCTCACTGGACTCCTCCACCACAAAGCTGCTCACTCCTGGTCTGCCTCACCCCACGGTCCCCCCCCTACTCGCCACTGGGCTTTAAATGCCCCCATGGCCAGGTTCGACTCCATCTCCCTGCCATTGGCATTGTATCATGCTTGGCCTAAAAAGGTAAAGGTCTCCCTTGCTCGAAAGCCGGTCGAATCCGATTCTAGGGTTGCGGTGCTCATCTCCGTTTCAAAGCCGAAGAGCCAGCGCTGTCCAAAGACATTTCCGTGGTCATGTGGCCGGCATGATTAAACACCAAGGCACACGAAACGCTGTTACCTTCCCACTGAAGTGGTCCCTATTTATCTACTTGCAATGTCTTGCTTTCGAACTGCTAGGTTGGCAGGAGCTGGAACCAGAGACGGGAGCTCACTCCGCTCACTCGGGTCTCGAACTGCTGAACTACCGACCTTCCACAGCCTGCAGTTCAGCGTCTTAACCACTTGAGCCACCGCAGCTCCATTAGCTATGTCTAATTCCAGCTGGGTTGTTAGGAGTGTCCCACTGCCAGTCGGGCCTCTCAGAGTCGCCCAGCTGTACACAACATCATTGTTATTTATGAGTGACATAATTAGTGTCAAGTCGTCAGCCGATTCAAGATTTCTTTTGTGTTGAGGAATCGTTTGCTTTTTAACCAGTTCACAATAACAAATTAGCACAATACCTCAAACCTAAAAATTAGGTGTCTTTTCAAGGAGACACAAAAAATGTATGAGATAACAGAATTTAATAAGCAGACATACTACGTCTTGTTAGAACTAAGGAGCTTCTTCCATGTTTCCTTGTAGTTCTGTATCTGTAATGTATCCAGTTCTGACCGCATGGCCGACTGGGGCTCCACGCGGTCAAGCGAAACCTTCGAGCTTCGCTCCAGGAAACAATGGACTAAGCGGATCCTAGCCCGCACCTATCCGAGGGCTAGGTTCCCGGCCGAGAGCCTATGGAACTCTCAGCCACTGTAAACAGCCTATTGCGGTGTGGGTGTGTGTTTTGGGTGGTGGTTTCATGGGGGATATAAGCCGGCCTGCGAGCCGGCTAAAGTTGTCTTGTTCCACACGAATAAAAGTACGTAAGCTGAAATCACTCCTCTGTCTGCGTAATTTTCAGTATTATATGAACACACCAGATGTTTTTCAAACTTCTTTATTACAAGAGCACACCAGAAACAAAGTAGTCCTTAACGGGCAACGTCAGCTCACAGCTCTTCCTGTTAGACAATGTTCCTACTGATTTACCAGTTAATCAAGTGAAAATTTCAGTAGATTGGTTTATTGGTCAAAACACGCACTCCTTATCACCATATCCCTCTTAATCTGCTGCATCCTGTTCCATGTTCTACCCTCAGAGCCACGGTCAATACACAGAGCACATATACAGCTCTAATTCAGCTGTGTGTGCAAATTAGAACATGGGCTATTAGTGAAAGTTCCAACCTGCTAGTTCATCACCCTGCTATGTCAGGCTGTAAGGGTTTCCATGAAAGCCATGCTACACACTCTATCTCTGGATGCTGCTTGTAGTGACACAGGCGTCAGAAATCCCTGACATGCAAATGCAGCGAGAAGGTCACCGCGCAGTCAGAGCAGCACATTAAACATTAAATGCTCCATTTATACGCACAAGTGGCGTCATGCCAAGATGAATCCAAAGCGATTAAATCTCCAGCCGTGTCAGTTCCTTTCAGAGCGACATAAAACATTTTGCTCCGCTAGTCAATGCAGTAATGTTTTGCCAGAGACGGCCGAGTCAGGCTCCGAGTGGCGCGCATCCGGGCGATTTGTCATGGAAATACATCCCTTGCCGTGATGCGCGAATAGGGTTCCCATAGGTTGGAGCTGTCACTTGGCTGTAATGCACGGAGCCGTCTCCTTTGGCTGGGTGAGTCACTTCAGCCTCTCCGAGAGAGAGAGAGAGAGAGAGAGAGAGAGAGAGAGAGAGAGAGAGAGAGAGAGAGAAAAGGAATTGAGATGAGCACATTTTTGACGCATCGCAAGCCCCAAATGCACACTAACCATAACTGTGCATTCTCCGTGCAGAGGCCTTGGCAAAGCAAAAGTCTTGGCAAGCTCTTCAGTTCTTGGCAAATGCCTGTATCGTGATTCCCTGTGCTCTGATTCAGTTGTACATCATCAGAAGTGGAAGAAACATTGGGTTGGACCCAGGCTGAGCTGGCAGTCATCGTCTCCCCCCCCCATTTCCCTTTCCCATTGCAGACCCCCCTTCATGGCTTTCCTCAGAGACCCTCCTCCCACAGGAGCAGCATTTTGTGGAGATCTGTGCGCTGCAGTGGAAGGCAGGGAAGTTCCATTTTCCTATTGAAAAGTTTAATTTGGATCCATCCCTTTATGTCCCATTAGAATGTGATCATCACTGGCTAGCATCAGCACCCATATATTTTTAAAAATCACCTCCTTTGGAGGCCCTGCATCCATTGCCCCCTCAACCACCTCTACCTCTAGAGAGCCAGTTTGGTGTAGTGGTTAGGAGTGCGGACTCTAATCTGGGAGAACTGGGTTTGATTCCCCACTCTTCCACATGCAGCTGTTGGTATGACCTTGGGTCAGTCACAAGTTCTTCCAGAGCTGTTCTCTCAAAGGCAGTTCTCGAGAGAGCTCTCTCTGCCCCACCTACCTCACAAGGTGTCTGTTGTGAGGAGGGGAAGGGAAAGGGATTGTAAGCCACTCTGAGACTCCTTCAGGTAGTGAAAAAGAAAAGGTAAAGATTCCCTTGCTCGAAAGCCAGTCGAATCCGACTCTAGGGTTGCGGTGCTCATCTCCGTTTCAAAGCCGAAGAGCCAGCGCTGTCCGAAGACATTTCCGTGGTCATGTGGCCGGCATGACTAAACACCAAGGCGCACGGAACGCTGTTACCTTCCCACCGAAGTGGTACCTATTTATCTACTTGCAATGTCTTGTGAAAAGTGGGATATAAATCCAATCTCGTCCTCTTTCTCCATGCCAAAGATGTTGCATATGAACTAGAAAGACCAAGGCACATTTAGTTGCTTTGTTACCACTATTTCTCCTCCCGCGTTTGAGCAACCAGACAGTGGTGTGTGTGAGGGCTGTACATAGGGCTGCCAACCTCCAGGTGGCACCTGGAGATCTCCCAGAATTCCAGTTCATCTCCAGAATACAGAGATCAATTCCCCTGGAGAAAATGGCCGCTTCGGAGGATGGACTCTATGGCATTATATCTCATCGAGGTCCCTCTTAGGGTTGCCAAGTGTAAATTCCTCTGGAGCGGGGGACTCCCGTCCGGCGTCTGGACCACACGTCACCCGGAAGTGATGGGACGACGCCGGGCACGCTGGGGCCATAGAGTTTTCCCTCGGATGACCGTGGCCCCGCCCCCAGCGTGCCTGGCGTGGTCGCGTCACTTCCGGGTGACGCGCACGTCGGGGTGGGGTTCCCCCCGGGGCCCGATCCACCGGCGGTGGGGAACGGGCCTCTGGGGTGGGGTTTTCCCCACCCCCCGGGGGGACTTGGGAAGCCTAGTCCCTCCCCTCCCCAAACCTCACCCTCCCCAGGCTCCATCCCCCAAATCTCCGGGAATCTCCCAACTTGGAGTTCCATTCTCACATTACAGCCCGAGCATCAGCAATCCCGACATGGCAAGCTAGCACTCCTTTTACACAATTAAGGAGAGGCAAAACTTGGCCTCTCATTTTGGTCTCTGAGGTCACTTCTAGGGCAGAAGTGTGTTTAGACCACACCCAGTGGCCTCCCAGAGTGCCCCTCTTCCTTTCTTCCATATACCTGGAGATTTTGGGGGCGGAGCCTGAGGAGGGTGGGGTTTTGGGAGGGGCGGAACTTCAGCGGAGTACAGTGCCATAGAGTCCACCTTCCGAGGCGGCCATCTTCTCCAGGTGAACTGATCTCTGCCTCCTGGGGATCAGTTGTAATAGTGGGAGATCTCCAGCCACCATCTGGAGTTTAACAAACACACAAAAATGGAAATACAGCAAATGCAGTTATACAAACAAATAAACAGAATAATTTGTCGCACGGTAAAAATCATGTTGAGACTACTGTCTTCTTATACAATTTTGTTAGCCGTCCTGAGCCTGTTGGGGAGGGCGGGATATAAATTTGAATAATAAATAAATAAATACATACATACACCCAAAATTAATACACATAACAAATAGTTCTGTCACCATGCATAAATGACAGTTGCACCAGTTGAATAGTGACCTAATAGTCCTTGAAAGTTAGGGCTGTCAAGGGGGGGCGGGGGGCGGGGAAACCCTCGCTTTGGCAGCCCGATTTCCGCCGTGGCGGAATCGGGCCCTGGGGGGAACTCCACCCCCCCCGAAGCTGCATCACCAGAGGTGACACAGACACGTTGCTCATGTTGGGGGCGTGGCCCAGATCTGGGCCACGCCCCCAACGTGAGCGATGTAGCACGTCACTTCCTGTGACATGCTGGTGGCACGCGGGTACGTCCTGGGAGAGCTCCCGGAGCCCGGCAAGACTCCCCCGCCGGCAAGGGTAAGTACACTTGGCAACCCTATTGAAAGTACAAGTCTCTCTTCAGACTGATGCGGTCACCGGCTCATGGTGCAGAGAAGAGTTTCCAGAAGAAAGCATGCAGTAGACGGCATGAGCTCAAGACTAGCTGTGGTGCAAACCAAAGGAGCGGTTTTTTAGGGCTTCATCAGGCCGCTTTTCTTAGTGATGGAGCTCAACCCAGATCTGACAAGATTCAAAATGACACAAAGTCTACCAGTATGCATCAAGTAGCTAGGAATCAGGGGACACTGGTACAGAGATGGAAGAGCATTGCCCAAGTGACCAAATGAGGCTCTTTTTATGTGTGTTGTACACCTTTGTGACCTCCTTCCCCTGGTTCCATATTTACTTGCATGGATCTTCTCATGGAAGAAGAGGTGAGAGCCGCTCCAGTGACATTTACCAGAGCTGCACGTTCAAAAACCTTGACACATTCAGTCATTGGAACAGTTTCAATGGAACCAGACAAAGGGCTGAGCAGTCAAGTTCTGGCATGTGCTGACGGTGGTTACTGCTCTTGGTTGCCAAGTCGGATGAACACGGACCACGCAGGCGAGAAAAGAGCTCCTAAAATACATCTGATTTTAAGTTGTGAAGGGAGTCATAATTTGAGGGCAAGAGGAATCGGCTCGTAATAAATTTTAAAAGACTATTAAGATCAAGGGGGACTTGCATTACTAACCAATTATTCCCAGTCCTTGTGGCGTCACTAATTATAACGATAGGCATACCTCTTACTTGTTAAGAGACTAAGCTGTATCTCGGGAAGTACTTGGTTCAAATCTTATTTCTGAGACAAATTCACAAGTTGGCTATATTTAAGTATATATAAAATACATGTATCTCAGGCAACCCACTGTTCCCTCGGCCTCCTCCTCCTCCTGTGTGCAATAGGGGGGTGCTGATGCTGATTTATCTTGTGGGATTGTTGCAGCAAGATAATATATGGGAAGTGCTTTCAGCACTCTGTGTCACCATGTAAATCCTAAGTGTTGTTATAATAATAGACTCTGTGAAGATACGCCTCCACACTCAGAGGCAGTCAACCTCTGACTCCCAGAGCCGGGACCAATGCTCCCTCTAAGCCGTGGAGTCTTGTGAGCAAAAACTCTACTTTGTGAGCTACTGGCATTAAAGTTGTGAGCAAGCGATTTGGCTGCTACAGAAATTATTTTGCTCTGGGGCCATCCATCTTGAGCTAAGACAAAAATGTGTGAGCCAGAGGCTAAAAAACTGTGAGCTGGCTCACACTAACGCAGCTTAGAGGGAACACTGGCCAGGACACAACATCAGTGGAAGGCCTTGGCATCTATGTCCTATTGTTGGACTTCCAGAGGAACTGGTTGGCTCCTGTGTGGGACAAGATGCCGCTGGTCAGATCCAGTTTGATGTAGAGGTTAGGAGTGCAGACTCTAATCCGGGAGAACTGGGTTTGATTCCCCACTCCACCACACGCAGCTGCTGGTGTAACCTTGGGTCAGTTACAAGTTCTTTCAGAGCTATTCTTTCATGAGCTGTCCTAGAAAGAGCTCTCTCAGCCCCACCTACCTCACAGGGTGTCTGTTGTGGGGAAGAGAAGGGGTGATTGTAAGCCACTCTGAAAGAAGGGTGGGGTAAAAATACAATCTCCTCCTCCTCCTTTTCCTCCTCCTCTTCTTCTGCCATCAACTTGTCCCTAACTAACATTGCTTACCAAGTATCACAGCCTCCATCTGCATCCAGCGTGTCTCTGCCACTATGCCCCAGTTGTAAATATGGGCATGCTGATAGTGCCACACAGGTCCACCAGCACCTGTCTGTGGCAGATCCAGGTAACTGGACAAGAGGCCTCAAAAGGGCATGAACGAGTTGGAGAGGGTGGAGGCTGGTTTTGGTCTCCAGAGCGAGGGAAACTGAGGTCAAGAGATTGTTACAGGCAGAGAGGAGTCCATGGCAGCACCAGACTGCTCCACAAAGAAGCTGTGGATAATGTGGAGGTCGTGGACACCTGGTGAGCCCCTTGCAGACCATAGCTTTGGGTGGAGCAGAGAATGTCCACATCAATCCCCCCTAGTGGATAGGGTTGCTAAGCTCTGAGTGGGTGCTGCAGATCTTCTGGAAATACAACTGATCTCCAGGTGACAGAGATCTGTTTCCCTGGAGAAAATGACTACTTTGTAGGGCAGACTGTGTGGCGTTGCACCCGACTGAGGTTCCACCCCAGGCTCCACACCCAAATCTCCAGGTATTTTCCAAGCAGGAGTTGGTAACCCTAACAGTGGAGGATGTTTACTTGGAACCCTGGAGAGAAGGTTCCCTCTCCCGGGGCCCCCTTGGTGTTAAGGGGAAAACAAGCCAAGCCAACTCAATATCTGGGCCAGCGATGTAGGTTTCTGTGTTTCCTGACCACCCTCACATTGAAGTTTGCACACTGAGAGCACCAGAGAGGCCCTGGAGGTTGCCACCTTCGGAGGCCCTCTCAAAACGGGGATGTTGACTGCCCTTTGGTCTGATCCAGCAGGGCCTCTCTTACATGCTTATATCCTACCAGGAGGAGATGCAACTTTCCCCCCTTTCCCCGCCTTCTCTCCGTCCCCATACTCTGTATCAGATTGCTGCTCTCTTTGGCTGTCTCCTTTACTGATCACAAAGTGTTAAAAACCAGGATGCAAAGAAGTTTGAGATTACTGGCCTCCAGCTATTCAGCAGCTTCAAAAACATCTCCCCCTTTTAAATACACTCTTGCGGTTGAAGGGAAGGGGAGAACGGCCATTAATTTGCACTCCTCCTGTAATTATGGAAATGTTTGGAGAGCAAACACTCATTTCTTGCTCTGTGTGTACTAACATCAGTGTCCTTAGCAAAGTATATTTAATTCATGAAATCTGTGGGTAATAAGTTATGTCCATCTCTGATGTTTATATAAGCTCTCTGTTGCATGAGAATAGGCCGGCTCTATGCTGTGTGCGTGCTTGTTGGGGGTGGGCAAATTGGGCTGGGAGAATGCCTGATTCAGGGCTTGTGTTCTTCATGCTCAGTTCCCTCCTTCCTCATGGGAGTGTGCATTGCAGTCCTCAACCCCAGCTGGTTTGGGGGGATTTCAGAGGAGGGACAAGGAAGTCTTTTGAACTATCCTAAATTTTCTTGCAGCCCTGTGAAGTTTCTTCCATTTGCCTTCCTACTGACCCTCCTTTTGGATCCACAGGATCTGCACACTCCACCCTGATTGTACTTATAGGGTAACTTTTTGATCCTTGGTTGCTAGTGCAATGCAGATAGGTCTGAGATGTGGCTAAGGATTGGTGCCATGGCTGCTGATGTCACAGGATCTCTGGTGCCTCCCTAAAGCAATCATATTTCCATAGGTGGTTCCTAAAGGGAAGGGATGTTGGAACGGAGACTTCCCCAGATCAAAACTCAACAACCCTACAGCTCCTTCCAAACAGATCATAATATCCTCCCTTCTCATGTTGGACTTCAGTTCCATTTCCTGTCTGTATTGACCAAGAAGTTCTGGAGATGTTTGACAGGCAGTCAGATGTATCTTGAAGAGGATGGAGGCAGTCAGACGTATGTGCAACCATGTAGGAAAGGGTGATAAATGTATGTCAATATGCTGAATTTATGGGATAGATTCCCAAAGTCATTTTCTGCCAGCAAAAATCACTTTCAGCAGCAGAAGCAGGGTAATTTTGACCAGTCCTGCATCCAATGTGCAGAATTCCACTCTGCCACCATGCTGGCCACCATGCTGTTCACAAGGGTCCCCTGCGGGGGTCATTTCCTGCAGGAGCGCACAGGAGCGGAGCTCCGGCAGTAAAGAGTCCTGCCCCCTACTCCCAGCAGCCCTCAGTCAGAGCAAGAAGCAGCCAGGTAAGTTGCAGAACTCCCCCCCCCCGCCCTCCGGTCCAAAACAGTCCAGTGGCACCTTTAAGGCCAAATTTTATTCAGGCACAAACTCTCCCTCCTCTGCGAGGACAGATCTGCACGTTCCCCCCCATCATAGCTAGCAATCCAAAACAGTCCAGTGGAGCCTGAGCAGTGGGTGTTGCCTTCTGACACACTTTCGGTGATGGCAGGGGGTGTGGCATAGGCAAATAAGTTATGCTAATGAGTTATGCTAATGAGCTCCTGCACCTCTTTTTCTATGAAATGACCCCTGGTCCCCTGTGCCACAGGAGCAGCATGGGGGTGGGGGGGAATTCGTGGACTAGAACAGGAGGTGGGGTGGGTGGGAAAAATGTCATCCTATTAAGAGAGCTCCGCTGAAGGTACTTTTGATCCAACCAATTTCAGCTTTTTTATGAGCCGGTTATAGCATTTGTACTTTGCCTGTGTGAGCTGGTATGTGTGCTTGCTTATATAGCACCTGTTGTTCTCCGGTAGCAGCTAGAAGGTCTGAGTCTTGCATGAGCATTCTTGCTCTGACACAAAGTCTGGGAGCAGTCGAAACTCAGGAGGCATCGGCGTGGAGGCCTGAATCCCGAGCGAACAGGGTGACGAGTCTGAGCTTTGCCTCCCCACCCCCGTCAGAAACCATGAAGGGAAACTGGAAATGATTACCGATCTTAAGGATAAGCTTGAAAGCTCTGAGTGGTGAAAAACAGAAGCATCCCCTAAGGAACTCCAAAACAGGCAATTTAGAAGGCTTTATGTCTGAGCTGCTGCGAAGAACATTGCACCTGAAGAGGGTGGTTTGTGTTTTTTTTTTTTCTCCTTTGGAAATTGAGAGGATACATAAATCTCCCCGGATGAGATGGTTTATACTCCAGAAAGCGATATGCCGCCAGACGCATACACCCTCTTTCTGGTCGTTAGAACCACAGAAAAGTACTGCTGCTTGAAACCAGCCGTTGATTAAGACTCCTTCCACATGACGAACGCTCTTCTCGTTGCTTTCGTTGTCACTGTGAATGTAAAGACATGCACGTTGGCGACGGAGCTTGCATGCGTGGGAGTTTGTGTGCTTTTTCCTGACTGCATCTAGCATTCTGCATCTAGCATTCACTCTGGTGTTTTACCAAACCCAGGTTGGAACAGGAATCCCCCTCTGCATTGCATGCCACTTTCACTTTGATTGATTGTCGGATTTTATGGCAGTGTCCAGACTGCATGCTGCTTTCACTTCATTTGATCTCTTGGTTTTATGGTACCATCTGCATAGACTTATGGCTGTTTTATGGCCATTCAGGGGTGACTCTGCAGTCAGTACTGCGTTGGTCCGGGGTATCTGAATGTGGTAAACTGGATTTGGGATTCACATGATATGCGTGAATATCAAGTGATGACTTCCATGTGTGTACAGGGTACCATAAATAAAACACTACTGCAGGTGGAACTTTCATACTACTGACCAATGTTTTTTTGTGAACATGGCTCAGACATTTAGCAACCAGCCACTGAGGCTTGGGCAACAAGTGAAGCTGAATGAGGTAGTAGAAAACGGAAATGAACTGTAGGTAGAACATTTTTCAAACAGAATCTAGATGGCCATCTGACAGCAATGCTGATTCTGTGAACTTAGGCGGGTCACGAGAAGGGAGGGCAGGAAGGGTTGCATCAGTGCTTAGTTCTCCTGGCCCTTTCTTACACACCCAGGGAAATGCTGATCGCCACTTTGGGAGTCGGGAAGCAATTGTTCTCCAGGCCATTTTTAGCCAGGGATCCTGGAAGGTTGTTTTTGTTTTGCCCTCTTCTGGGCATAGAGCAGGGGTCACTGGGGGTATGGGGGGGGAGGTATTTGTGAATTTTCTGCATTGTGTAGGGGGTTGGACTAGATGACCCTGGAGGTCCCTTCCAACTCTATGATTCTATGTGTGAAGCACCCCATAGATTGACCTTTAGGAATGCAGGAGTTAGTCATCCCTGGTCTAGAGAAAAGCTAAATTCATAAAAATCCATCTGTGATTGCTGATTGACTTCTATAAAAGAATCTTTGGATGGACAGATTGAGTGTTGGACAAACCTGAACACCAGATGGAGCCAGGGAAGCAGTGTGAAGTTTCACATGGTGGAGACAGATTTGGAGCATGTTTAGATTTTGGCAGAAACCGTGCTCTTCATTTAGAAGCAAATGCACAAAGTTCTCCCATCACTGTCCTGGAGTATGTTTTTCTTCAGTCTAGTGGAGTTAAGCAGTGAAGAAGATTCAGATGCACTATATTTCATTCGCTTACAAACTTTCTACCTCCAGGGAATCCATACTGACTAATGAAGAGACCCTGTAATTCTGCATGGTGCTACAGTGTGTTGTGGAAGGGTTAGACAGATTCATGGAGGATAAGTCCATCAATGGCTACTAGCCATGGTGACCAAAGGGAACCTCCAGAAGCAGAAAACCTCTGAAACCCAGGACCAGGAGTGACATCAGAGGAAGATCTTGACTTCTATGCCCTGTTTATTGATCCTCCAAGGCAACTAGTTGGCTGGTTTGTCAAACAGGATGCTGGACTAGAGGCACCGCTTTGTCTGATCTGGCCGAGTTCTCATTCCAGTGCATGTTTTTGGGTTCTCATGCGGCACCAGCCAGGCTGTTTAGGCTTCCCCATTTCACCTAGTGAACAGCGAGTTATGACTAGGGATGGGCACGAACCTCATCACGAACCTAATTCCATCACAGGCATCACCCAGTTCGTAGTTCGTGAGCCCACGGTCTTATGATCTCATCTGCAACAAACCTCCCATGAACTTCCATGGTTTTTATGGAGGTTCATGCAGTCTGTGTCAGCAGTTTGTGCGGCAGACATGCTGGCACCGATCAATTGTCAAAGCAACAGGGGGGGAAGGTCTTCTGCAGTCCTGGAAACACCAATAGTGGCCCCCCAAACACCAAACAAATGTGGCCCTTGTGGGACCTGAGGACAGAAAGGAAAGTGTGAAAGAGCCCGAGTTCAGGGGTGGAAGGAGATGAGGGAGAGGCAGAGCAGGAGTGCAGGCCAGCGAAGGTGCAGGAGAGAGAGGAGGTGGAGAGCCAAGGCTTCGGGGAGAAAGGGGAAGGCGATCTCCTTTTCACAGAAGTGGCGGGATCGGTCACCGCACCAAGTAAATGTGGACTCGTGGGTCACTGTTAAGTCGCGAACTTAACAAAGAGTCAGAGAGTGATTCAGCAAGAATGCGGCTTTTATTCTTCAGCTTCGTTACTTCTCCAACACGGTACAACAATCGCCAGCCAGAACCCATCAAAAGTATATACACTGGCTGCTCTGTATTTAAACATTCCCGGCTAATGTAGCCACACCTACTGTACAAATAACAACCTATGAGGTTGGAGAGATAAAGGCCAATCACAAGCGATCCCGCTCTGCATGGTGATTGGATGACACGTCCTGGGCTAGTGTTCCTATTGGTTACATTAGGATCCTAGCCCAGGCTGAAGCTTAACATGCGATGGCAATGAGCTGGTTCACATACATAGGCATTCAATGTTAGCAATTGAATACACTACAGTCACCATACCGAAAAGTTGGGAACTGCTGTTCTAAGTTGTTCCCCTCCTTTCCTTTCTGCCCGTGCAGGATTTCACATCCCCATAGCTGGCAAAGATCTTGTCGCCCACTTTGAGAAACCTCTAACAAATCAAAGCCGGATATACGCCATTCTGTCTTTCGGTGTGCATTTTACTTCTCAAGGCACCATTTTACACTTTTCTTCCATTCATATTAAAAAAAATCCTCCCTTCCTTATGTGTGTCTTTTCTTGGATATACTTAAGAGGCACTTTCCCTCCTATATTTTTACAAAATATTATCATAAACAACAGAACGCCCCTGGATTCCAGGAGGGTTACAGCTCAGAAATGGCAGCAGCTTAGAAACCAATACCTACGAGAAGCTGTGTAAATAATCTGAAAAGGGACGAGGGAGGGGAAGGAAAATGATCGCTCTCGCCTCTGGTCTGTAATGTCATGTGGTAAATTATGCTATAGAAACCTCAACTGGCTGGCTGCACATAAGTACACTTCAGATGGGAGTTTATGCCCCAGATTTGCACTTCTGCATTCAATTGTAAAATATTTAAACTGTCTGAAAGTGGCTCTGTGGGAAGAGGTACTTACATGATTACATTAAAAGGCACAGAGCCGTGTTGAATTTGAAGGTTTATATGGCTCTAAGAGAGAGCCAGTTTGGTGCAGTGGACTCTAATCTGGGAGAACTGGGTTTGATTCCCCACTCCTCCACTTGCAGCTGCTGGATGACCTTGGGCAAGCCATAGTTCTGTCAGAGCTGTCCTTGAAAGGGCAGTTCTTGAAAGAGCTCTCTCAACCCCACCGACCTCACAGGATGTCTGTTGTGGGGAGGGGGAGGGAAAGGAGTTTGTAAACCACTCTGAGACTCCGAGTGAAGGGCAGAGTATAAATCCAATCTCCTCCTTCTCCTCTTCTTCTTCTCCTTGAAAGGGTTTTTGGTGCCTCTTCAGGACTGGCTCAATATAGCACAAGTTGCTGCCTAGGGAAGCAAAATTCCGTAGGGCCCAGTTACTGGGAAGGTAAAGTGGGACATGATGATACTCTGCCATTGCTGATGAAGGTCACAAATAATGGGTTCATAACAGTCACCCTTATTGTTGGTGGAAAGTGCCATCAAGTCACAGCTGACTTATGGCGGCCCCAGTGGGTTCTCAAGGCAAGAGATGAGCAGAGGTGCTTGGCCATTGCCTGCCTCTGTGAAGCAACCCTGGACTTCCTTGGTGGTCTCCCATCCAGATACTAACCGGGGCCGATCCTGCTAAGCTTCTGAAATCTCACAAGATGGGGCTACCTTGGGCCGTTCAGATCGGGGCTGATAGTGGGACGTGCCATCAAGTTGCATCTGACTTAGGGCAATCTAGAGGGAACGTTGGCTAGAGGTGTGATCTTGTGCAACCAGCACAGCAAAGACGTGCACAAAAAAGAACCAACGCCTGCCCCTCCCAAACACAGTGTACACAAAACAGACCTTAGGAGATGGGTGGAAACAGGAAACAATCTGTGGCCCTCTGCCCAAGGGAATGCTAATTAGCTGGCAGGCTGTTAATTATTAATCAGGCTTCTTTGTTCCTTGAGAAGACAATGATTTTCTTTCAGGGATCGGTTTCACATTCGCACCCTTTGCAAAAAGAAAATGGGGTTTTTGGATGTGCTCATTGTAGAGCTAGAATTCCCGTGCAGCATGATGTTACCAGTGAACATCGTTGTGGTGATTTCATGTGCTTGTGCTTTGGTGATTACTGCTTAACCAGAAGAGGAATGAGGAATCGTGTGTCGGGAGGAGGGGGTGTAACATCCCTGGAAAAGGAAGATAACTTTTGCCTGAGGACCTGTCCATGCCAACACTGCCAAATATGTCAAGGGGATTATGTTGCCAATATCAATTTTACAGCTACCCCAATCAGCAGACCTGGATTAATCAGGACAGGGATGCAAAATTCAGAACCACCCTTAGGACCAAATTCAAATGACTTATTTGGGGATATCCCAGAAACATTTTTTGTTGTGCCCGTTCTGATTCAGGCCAGGGGAGTTTGGTCATTTCTAAATTAAATACAGTCGATGAACAGGTTAAACATAAAAACATAAGAGATGCCAATGTTGGATCAGGCCAAAGGCCCATCCAGTCCAACACTCTGTGTCACACAGTGGCCAGAAATACCAGGTGCCATCGGGAGGTCCACCAGTGGGGCCAGGACACTAAAAGCCCTCCCACTGTTGACCCCCCCAAGCACCAAGAAGACAGAGCATCACTTGCCCCAGAGCCCCTATCTATACCTTGTGGCTAATAGCCACTGATGGACCTCTGCTCCATATGCTTATCTAATTCCCTCTTGAAGCCGTCCATGCTTGTAACCGCCACCACTTCCTGTGGCAGTGAATTCCTTTTTTAAAAAAAACACGTTCATTTTCATATTTTCAAATTATTTACAAACATTTCATTAACTCAGATTACATAAATTTTTAGAGACTATGCATCCATTTACATGTTTTATATCAAATAGTAAATATTTTCTCATTTTCTTTTCTTATTCTATTTTTACATGTTTTATCCAGTTGTAAACCCTTAACCATCTTTTGTTCTGTATTTTATAGTCTTTATCCTGTAGTATTAAACTCAAATTATTCATTTGTGCTAATTCTAGGAATTTTATTATTAGGTCCTCTTTTGAGGGTGTTTTATCCGTTTTCCAGTTTTTAGCCACTAGTATTCTTGCAGCTGTTATGATATATACCAATAAATATACATCTTGTTTGACTTAACGTTTTGGAATTATGTTCAATAGGTAAATTTCAGGTGATAACATGACATCTAAGTTTAGTATTTCTAGGATAACATTATGTACCATTTTTCAATATTTTTGGATTTTACTGCACTTCCACTACATATGGTAAAAGGTCCCTACATTAGATTTACATTTCCAACATCTATTGGATGTTTGCGGATAACATTTTGCGATGTTGTCTGGGGACCAGTACCATCTGTGGTACATTTTATAGATATTTTCTTTATAGGAAATGGCTCTCAATGAATTTTACAGTTTTCCATATTGTGTCCCATTGTTCAATTTCCAACTCTTGCCCCATATCCTGTGGCAGTGAATTCCATGTGCTAATCACTCTTTGGGTGAAGAAGTATTTCCTTTTATCTGTTCTAACCCGACCACTCAGCAATTTCATGGAGTGCCCAAGAGTTCTTGTGTTGTGAGAAAGGGAGAAAAGTACCTCTTTCTCTACCTGCTCTATCCCATGCATCATCTTATAAACCTTGATCATGTCACTCCTCAGCCATCGTTTCTCCATGCTAAAGAGCCCTAAGTGCCTTAATGACAGATTATTAATCCAGTGAAGTTCTTGAAGCGGCCCACTACCTTTAACACTATTTAATAACCCTGAATGGTAGGCACCAGGAGCATTCCTTCAAGGCATCAGTCTTCATCATGTTGGAGCATGACTTTCCGTCCTGCTGGAAAATGTTGACTCCTGTCTCATAAGGTCTGTCTCCTTTCTGCACACACACCATCTCTGCTGGTTGCCCTCTGGCAATGCTCCACCGTCAGATGAATCTCCCCGTTTGAGGCATGCCTCTGGCACTGTTGTTATCACAATTCAGGAGAGGTGCATTACACAACACGACATGCAAACCCGCCATCAACTGGGACGTACAGCAAATACGTTATAACGCTCACTATCAATTCTCTCTGGCCGGTGTATTAATCGCCTGGGAAATGTAGACTGCGCTGCTCAGGACTGGTAACATCTTATTCTTTAATAGCTCCCCAATGAATAGCTGGGGTAATGCGCCTCGCTAATGGAAAGGCTACCGAGTGGAGAGGCTTCAGAGGGTGGTCGTGTGATTACCAAAAGGACACTGGATCAATTCAGTTCAAATTCGGGCTTTAATGCACCGGTGATGATTGCAGGGTTAGAAGGAGTAAAATGCAACAGAAAATTGCCTGCTGGATCAGGAAATATGAAATTGCTACATTTATCCATTCAGCTGAAATGGTTCAACCTGGATAATCTACAGAGTAAACAGCTATTGATTTTTTCCTCCTCTTTTCTTTCTTTCTTTTTTTTGAAAAAAGACTTGGGTAAGCAAAGAGCAGTTTGCAGCATGTTTTGGAAAGCAGCAATCCTGGAAAGAAAATAGTGGAATGCAATGGACCTTCTTTTGTTCCCGAGCCTGGCCAAGGGTGTGTGGGGGCACAGGGTTGGGCACGGCATGCCTATTTCTAAGAGACAGAATAGAGCTGCAATCCTCTGCACACTTATTTGGAAGTATACAACACTGAGCACAGAGTGCCTTCCTTCTGAGTAAGCATGATTCGGATTAGGCTGCAGAATCTTTATTGTTTGGCCTGCTAGTGTGAGGGTTATCAGGGACTTTGAGCGCACGCGTGCACACACACACACACCCCTGCCTTATACTGAATCAGACCACTGGTCCATCAAGGCCAGAATTCGCTGCTGTGACTGGCAGTGGCTCCCCAGGATATCAGGCAGAGGTCTTTCGCATCACATACTGCCTGGTCCTTTTTAACTGGAGGTGCCGGGGATTGAACCTGGGACTTTCTGCATGCCAAGCAGAGGCTCTTCCCCGGAGCCACAGTTTCTCCCTTTAATTTAATTGGTGCTAAGGTGGCTCAAGTGGTTAAGACGCTGAACTGCAGGCTGTGGAAGGTCAGTAATTCAGCAGTTTGAGACCCGAGTTGCTGCATGACGGAGTGAGCTCCCGTCTCTGGCCCCAGCTCCCGCCAACCTAGCAGTTCGAAAGCAAGAAATTGCAAGTAGATAAATAGGTACCACTTCGGTGGGAAGGTAACAGCGTTCCGTGCGTCTTGGTGTTTAGTCATGCCGGCCACATGACCATGGAAACGTCTTTGGACAGCGCTGGCTCTTCGGCTTTGAAACGGAGATGAGCACCGCAACCCTAGAGTCGGATTCGACTGGCTTTCGAGCAAGGGAACCTTTACCTTTACCTTTAAGGATTTAGTTTAGTTTTTAGTACGTGCTAAGAATTTAGTTAGGTGGCTCAGAGGTTAAGATGCTGAGCTGCAGACTGGAAGGTCAGTCGTTCGGCAGTTCGAGACCCGAGTGCTGCATGACGGAGTGAGCTCCCGTCTCTGGCCCCAGCTCCCGCCAACCTAGCAGTTCGAAAGCAAGAAATTGCAAGTTGATAAAGAGGTACCGCTTCGGTGGGAAGGTAACAGCGTTCTGTGTGCCTCGGCGTCTAGTCATGCCGGCCCCATGACCATGGAAACATCTTCAGACAGCGCAGGCTCTTTGGCTTGGAAACGGAGATGAGCACCGCATCCCTAGAGTCGGATTCGACTGGCTTTCGAGCAAGGGAAACCTCTACCTTTTACCTAAGGATTTAGTTTGTTGTGGAGCGGTGTGGTATAGCGGTATGGTATAGCCTGATCTCATCAGAGCTTGGAAGTTAAGCAGAGTTGGTACTTGATTAATTTGATTTATACCCTGCCCTCCCCGCCGGAGCAGGCTCAATTGTCCACCTGGTTTGGGCCACTTGCCCCCCATATTGAGAATACGAAGAGATTCGAATGGGTGGTGCCTCTCCCAACATTGGTGCTGTTCTGAACCGTCACGGCCTCTCAGCCTCGGCAATAAGGGGCCATTAGCTGATTGCAATATCTTAAGGCTCTTCCTCGTCTATTTCCATAAACAGTTTTCACCACTGCCTGGCCTTCTAATGGATGGTTTCGTTCACATTTTGCTGGCAGGCACATTCGCCTTTGATTGATGCCATTTCCACAAGTGCCAGGGGAATTAAAGAGTGATTTGCCACTTGCCGCAAAGTGCTGCTCAAATATCATCTAATTTTAAAACAAACGTTCCCGTTTTTCCCTCCCCTGTGCGCTCCTGGGAAGGAGACATGAGGATCAGCAGGATGAGGGAAATATGGATCCCTCTGTCAGGATCCCATATACTTTCTTTTTACTTCTTGGTTTCTAAGATGCTGCTATGGCCCTGGCCTGGATAGCCCAGGTGCATGTAGAAGTCCACACGGTGCGCCGTCTTCGTGGGCTGAGGCGCGAAATGGTCACTGAGTGCCTTGATGAGGTGGTTGTACTTGGCCGCTTCCAAGGTGATTGGCGAGATGAGTGTCACGGCAGGGCCAGGGAGCGTGGGGCAAACAAGCAAAGTCCAAAGCCAGTCCGAGTTTCAGCCGAGCAGGTCAAGCAGCACAGTTCAAACGAGTCAAACAAGCCCTGCATGCTCCCCTCATGAAGGTCAGGTATTCTTCTCTGGGGGGAAGAAATGCATCTTGGATTTATGAGCTGTATGTGTCTACAGCATGCCCACCTTGTCTTTAAAACCATTTCTCTCCTTACAAAATAAAAGTATTGACGTTTTTCAGGGTGTGGAGGTAAATAACACCACCTAGTAAATAACATCCCATGAAGCTTCTGTTAAAGGGACAGTAATTGGATGGGAGACCACCAAGGAAGACTCTGCAGAGGAAGGCAACGGGACAGGACACTTCCCCCCCCCCCGGCCATTTGGCAGGCAACCCTACTTGACTCCCTGTAGAGGAAAGAGCAGTAGAGTCTTATATTTGAATTACAAATATAGAGGTGAAGCACAGGTAGAGGCACAGAAGCGCTTCTACAAGGCAGCAGATCCAGTAGCAATCCAGATCCAGTAATCCAGATCTCCAAAAGAGACCCTGCAACCAATGCTCCCTCTAAGCTGTGGAGTTTTGTGAGCAAAAAAGTCTACTTTGTGAGCTCCTGGCATTAAAGTTGTGAGTGAGCGATTTGGCTACTGCATACATTAGTTTGCTCTGGAGCCATCTTTCCTGAGCTAAGACAAAAATCTGTGAGCTGGAGGCTAAAAAACTGTGAGCTGGCTCACACGAACTCGGCTTAGAGGGAACACTGCCTGCAACCCTTCCCTCTTTACTCCAGCTAACTCCTAGCAGTGGCTCTTTGCTCTTTGTCCCTGGGCTATCTTTTAGCACACACTCTTGCCCCCCCCCCTTCAGCCAGGTGGGAAGATCTCCTCTTCCAAGCCCTGATGGGCACTTGAGCAAAACCTTTCCCCAACCCTCATGGCCCAGTTAGGGGATATCTTCTACAGTTAAGGCATAATGGTGGTGGGAAATGCCACCAAATCACAGCCAACTTATGGCGATCGTGTGCAGTTTTCGAGGCAAGAGCTGAAGAGAAGTGGTTTGCCATTGTCTGCCTCTGCATAGCAACCCAGGACTTCCTAGGTGGTTTCCCATCCAAATACTAACCAGGGCCAACCTAGGGCTGCCAAGTGGGGGAGGGTGGCGGGTAGACCCCTGCTTTGGAGGCCCAATTTCCGTTGCCGTGGAATCGGGCCCCGGGGGGAACTCCGCCCTCCGAAGCGCAGTGTGGCTGTGTCACCGGAGGTGACACAACCATGTTGATCACGTTTGGGGCGTGGCCCCGATCGTCGGAGGGAAAACTCTATGGTTTTCCCTCCAACGATCGGGGCCACGGCCCCAACGTGATCAACGTTGCGCGTCACTTCCGGGACGTGCTGGCGGCACATGCGCGCTTTGCGCACACACATCGGAGTAGAGCTCCTGGAGCCCGGCAAAGCTCCCCCGGTGGTAAGAAGATTCGACTTGGCAACCCTAGGCCAACCCCGCATAACTTCCAAGATCTGATGAGGCTGGTCTAGCTTGGGCCATCCAGGTCATGGCTAAGACACATTACCCTTCCTTTTTCCGAGTAGGATAGTCGGGGCCATCAGAATCACTATGAAAAAGAGGTTTGCAATCTGAGAACACAGCTCTATATCCATCTTGAAAAGTCTTATCATCATCTAAACTAGCCAAAGGCTTTGGTAGCCGTTGAAAACCTACGGCCTTTTGTGCCGTTCTTTCTTTTGCTTCCCCTTTGAACGAACAGGGCCTTTCTCCTCTGTCTGTTGACAACCTGCGTTCCTGTCGCCTTGTAATGGGAACGGGAGTCGGCTCTGTCTCCCTTTGCTCTTTTTTTAATCTTGACATAAATATGTTGTTATGTCTGACTGCTGACGTGCACCGATGGCGAGGTCTCCCTGTAGAAACGTCCCTGCTGCTGTCTCTGGTTTTCCACCGCTGACCCGAGTAATTAGAACACAGTACTCTCACCGCTGTCTTATTAGCGCTGATAATAGGTTCTGGGTTTTACGATAAACAGAAGCAAGGATATTTGCTGCGCCAGACAGATTCTTCCTGTTTGATCTTGGCACACGTTTTGTGTGTGTGTGTGTGTGTTGAGCATTCAGCTCTCTGGAGGGGGGAAATTATCTAGGCCTTATATTTTATTTATTTCTTCACATTTATAGCCCGCCCTTCCCAGAAGTGGGCTCAGGGTGGGCAACAACATCATTTATACAACAATTTTGTTAATAAAATGACATTAAAATTTAAAGTAAAGGTAAAGGTTCCCTTGCTCGAAAGCCAGTCGAATCCGACTCTAGGGTTGCGGTGCTCATCTCCGTTTCAAAGCCGAAGAGCCAGCGTTGTCCGAAGACGTTTCCGTGGTCATGTGGCCGGCATGGCTAAACGACTAAACACCAAGGCGCACGGAACGCTGTTACCTTCCCACCGAAGTGGTACCTATTTATCTACTTGCAATTTCTTGCTTTCGAACTGCTAGGTTGGCAGGAGCTGGAACTAGAGACGGGAGCTCACTCCGTCATGCGGCAACCCGGGTCTCGAACTGCTGAACTACTGACCTTCCACAGCCATCAGTTCAGCATCTTTACCACTTGAGCCACCGCAGCTTCTAAAATTTAAAACATCTTCATAAATGTTTAAATGGTGGTCACAGCTAACAACAACTAACAACAACAGAAATTCCCTGGTTGTGGGAGGTTCCTGTCCATAGCCAGTAGTTGTTAACAGAGTGAGAAACCCCTCAGGGAGGCCATAGATGGACGTCCGTTGCCTCAGCCAAAGGCCTGGCGGAACAGCTCCGTCTCGCAGGCCCTGCAGGATTGAAGTAAATCCCGCAGGGCCCTGATCTCAATGGAGGGCAAGCTGAGAGAAGGAAAGAAAAGTTAAAGAAAGAATATGGAGGGAGCCTTCAGATTGGAGGACGGCACCCAAACCTGCAGGGGTAAGCACCCAAAATTACGTAGATAACTCAAGAGGATTTTGGTGATATTCTAAATGAGGTTGGGAAATACCTGGAGATTTTGGGAGTGGAGACTGGGGAGGGCATGATTTGGGCTGGGGAGGGCCTTAGGGTTGCCAAGTCTATTTATCTTGGCGGTGGGGGAGCCTCGCCGGGCTCCGGGAGCCGTAGGTGGACGTGCGCGCGCGCGCCGCCAGCACATCACCGGAAGTGACGCGCGACGTCAGTCACGTTGAGGGCGTGGCCCCGATTGTCAAAGGGAAAACCATAGAGTTTTCCCTCTGACGATCGGGGCCACGCCCCCAACGTGATCAACGTGGTTGCGTCACCTCTGGTGACACAGCCACGCTGCGCTTCGGGGGGCGGAGTTCCCCTCGGGGCCCGATTCCACAGCGGTGGAGATCGGGCCTCCAAAGCGGGGGTTTACCCGCCACCCACCCCCACTTAGAGGGCCTTCTGCAGAGTATGGTGCCATGGATTCCACCCTCCAAAGTAGCCATTTTCTCCAGGTGAATGGATTTCTGTCATCTGAAGATCAATTGTAATTCTGGGAGATCTCCCAGCCCCACCTGGATGTCGGCAATCCTATGATGTTGGTATGTCAGAAGCGTGCATAAAACGATATGGAGGGGCCATCAGGCCTCAGAGAGCAAAGCCCCAGCCTCCCCCCCCCACATACCCTACATCATAGGGTTGCCAGAAGGAGGTGGCTCACTTCATCATTGTCCATCTGGTACTTATTCCATTTGGCTGACCCCTAGGATTGCCAATCTCCAGGTGGGACCTGGAGGCCTCCCAGAATTACAGCTGATCTCCAGATGACAGAGATCAGTTCCCCTGGAGAATGTGGCTGTTTTGGAGGGTGGACGTTATGGCATTATACCAATAGTAGGACACTTCCTTTGCATGCAGCAAGTCCTTGGGTTGATTCCTGGCAACTCCAGTTAAAGTTAAATCATGAAGCGAATCGCATTTTCCTAGTTGGTGCCCATCCCTAACCCTAATGTTGCTGTCAAGTTGCAACCGACAGATGGTGACCTCAGCAAGGGGGCTTTCAAGGCAAGTGATTTGCCTTCCTCTGCAGAGCCGTCCTTGGTGGTCTCCCTTCCGAGAACCAACCCTGCTTCCAGCAAATCAGTGATCATAAAGCTTTGGCTTCAAGTCCTTGAAGGGCTGTCATATAGAGGATGGAGCGTCCTTGTTCTCTGTTGCCCCAGAAGGTTGGACCAGAACCATCGGTTTGAAATTAAATTAGAAGAGTTTTTGGTTAAACGTTAGGAAGACCTTCCTGACAGTTAGGGTGGTTCCCACAGTGGAACAGGCTTCCTCGGGAGGGGGTGGTGGGCTCCCCTCCTCTTGAGGTTTTTAAGCAGAGGCTAGATGGCCACCTGACAACAATGCTGATCCTGTGAGTTTAGGCAGATCGTGAGAGGGAGGGCAGGAAGGGATGAGACAGTGCTTAGTTCTCATGGCCCTTTCTTACACGCCCAGGGAAATGCTGATCGCCACTTTGCTTTTTTGCCTTCCTCTGAGCACAGAGCAGGGGTCAGTGGGAGGGGGTAGTTGTGAATTTCCTGCATTGTGCAGGGGGTTGAACTACCCTTGAAGTCCTTTCCACCTCTATGTTTCTATGCTTTAGGACATTTTCATTTGTGGTAGACATGTATGTTCCGACAAAGCTGGGTTTTGGCATGAGCTGTTTTTCTAGTGGTTTCTAGTGGTTCCTTGATGAACAGGTGAGCTGAAATAAACCCACCTGATCCAGCTGTGACTTAAGGAAGAGGGTCCCCCCCCACCACCATTCCAACTTTATGTGTTCAAAGCAGGTGATTCCCTTCAGATCAGCCTTGTCAGACGCAATAAAAGATCCTCTTTAAAGCCCTGTAAAAATTAACAGCCTGCTCTTGAGAAATCCACAGTTGTCGGAAGCTATGGTTTCAACTTACCAGGGCTTCTGGGGGATTGTTAATATGGAGAGTGTTCCTGAAATAGTAGCCCTGTCCAGGTGGTATTCCGACGTGTGCGTATGTGGAACAGGACTATGTGTAGGGGGGTGAATTTGAATTTCACACCCTGGCAGTTTTGACCTCAGAATCCTCGTGTTACTTTTGGTTCTCCCTTGTGTAAATCAAGCGGGGGAGTCTTTATTCGTTGTGCCATTTTCTTTTTCTTTGAACTAAAACACATGCAGTTTTTCAATAAATCACTACTATTCATCTTTATATGGTTACTGCTCATAGAAACGATGGGCATATACATTCTGTGTAATTGCGTGTAAAGACCATGTTACATGCATACACAGCGCATACAAACCTACAAAAGCGACAGAAGAAAGTGAAGAACTGGGCCTTGACAACAGGGCGGGAGGCAGAGTTGAGGTTACCATTCTCCAAGTGGTCCTGGAGTTCTCCTGGAATTTCAGCTGATCTACTGAAATCACCTCCCCTGGAGGAAGTGACATCGTATCTCCACTGACTTCCCCCTCCCCCAACTCCGCCCTCTCCAGGCACCGCCCCCAAATGTCCAGGAATTTCCCAAGCCGGAGTTGGCAACCCTAGGCAGAGTGGAGTTCTGACTTCAAAAATGCCAGATCTTGGTTCCAGATTTTTTTCTCCCTGCCCTATAGCCATGAGGGGTGCCAACTTCCCGATGAGAGCTGCAGATCTCCCAGAATTGCAATTGCTCTCCAGACAACAGAGATCAGCTCCCTTGGAGGAAATGGCTGCTTTGGAGGGTGGCCTCTACGGCATTAAACACCACTGAGGTCTCTCTCCTCCCCAAACCCCACCCTCCCGAGGTTCCATCCCCAAATTCCTTGGCATTTCCCAACCCAGAGCTGGCAACCCTATGTGCTACAGACTGTTTTCTTCTCAGCTTCACAGCTGAGCTGCAGTACAGTTTAGCACCACAGGTCAACTGGGAAGTGGGAAAGGATGCTGGGCGGGGCTGTTGCAGTTGCCGTTGCAAGGGTGCTTCTGTGCAGATGTGACAGTGGGAAGAAGGGCGAGAGACAGCATCAGCAGGGAGAGGCACAGGAAAGGAAAGGAGCAGAGGTCCATCACTGGCTATTAGCCACAAGGTATAGGTAGGAAATCCAGGTCTGGGGCAAGTGAGGCTCTGTATTCTTGGTGGAAGGAGAAGGAGATTGGATTTATACCCTGCCCTTCACTCGGAATCTCAGAGTGTCTTACAAACTTTCCCTTCCCCTCCCCACAACAGACATCCTGTGAGGGAGGTGGGGCTGAGAGAGCTCTCCCAAGGACTGCCCTTGAGAGAACAGCTCTGAGAGAACTTGTGACTGACCGAAGGTCACCCAGCAGCTGCAAGTGGAGAAGTGGGGAATCAAACCCGGTTCTCCCAGATTAGAGTCCGCACTCTTAACCACTACACCAAACTGGCTCTCAGACTGGCTTGGGGGGGGGCAACACAGTGGGAGGGCTCCTAGTGTCCTGGCCCCACTGCTGGACCTCCTGATGGCACCTGGTGTTTTTGGCCACTGTGTGACAAAATGTTGGACTGGATGGGCCGTTGGCCTGATACAACACTGGCTTCTCTTATGTTCTTAAAGGGACATACAGGCACCATTCATCTGGATGCTTGCTACTGCTTCTACTGCAGGAGCATTTTCCTCCATCCCCTCCATGAGGAAGCAGCCACTGTTCACGCTACACCATGGTGGCTAGGGTTGCCAACCACTAGGTAGGGCCTGGAGATCTCCTGGAATTACAGCTGATCTCTGGATTACAGAAATCAGTTCCTTTGGAGAAAAAGGCTGCTTTGGAGGACAAACTCTATGGCATGGCTCCCTGCTGGGGTTGCTCCCCTCCCCAAACCCTGCGCTCCCCAGGCTCCATCCTCCAGGAATTTCCCAGCCCAGAGTTGGCAACCCTAACCATAGAAACCTCTCGAATTTCATGGCAGAAGCCACGACAACGAACCCTTCTTTTTAGACAAGTTTGGAATTATAACTCTTACATGACCAAGCAGACCCCAGAGTGATCTGCTTCATCTTCAGCTAAAGGCAACCCCTTGGTGGTAATGTCCAGTTCAAGATACATATGGTAAGCTGGCTGCAAAACGCTCTCGGTCTGAAGATGATTGAAGTTCGTTGGCTTCTAAAGAGGCTCCTTTTACTGCGGCCATGGCCTGTGATTAACTGCCCCTCTCTAGCTGGTCTTCATCATTCTTGACCACACATCCCACGCTTAGAACTCAGCAAGGCCTTCCCGCCAAAGGTTAACAGAAGAAAAATCAAGTTTCGGCTGAACTAGACTCTTTTTTTTAAGCTAAGCATGTTCCCCTTCCCCAACAGATGCCTTTCTCCTCTCCCTCTCCGCCAAGGAGGTTAATTGAAGGAAAGTGACTGTACATCGGACCCAAGAGTCTCTTAGTGGGATCCTTGGCACGTATAAATTAGACCTTAAAAAATTTTTTTTGGGGGGGATGAATAACAAGGCCCCTAAGGCCCCAGTTTCTCGAAAGCGGCTCAAATTGCAGGTATAAATTTCACAGCTGATCACAAGGTTTCTCTAGAATTTAATTAACTCTCTGCTCACTAAAGGGATTTGTGCTTGGCTGTTCAATTATGAGTGTCACTAGTATTCCCCTTGCTAGACTGGGGGAATTGCCAGTGAATAAACATTTGGATCAGCAACAGGCTCAGAGAATGGACCCGACATCACAAGGTGCAGATCTCCTGCTGCTGATGTAGTGGGGATGACCAGTAGCTGAACTCGGATAGCTCTGAAAAGAATTATGGAGGATGGTCTCTCCACTGTTAGCCATAATGGGTAAATGGAACCTCCACGTTTAGGGGCAGCATACCCCTAAATATCAGCTTAAAGTTCAGTCAGTTTTAGGGAAGAAGCATTGCCTTCATGTCTTGGCTTGTGTGCTTTGATGGAGCATCCATCAGGTTAATTCTCTCCAGCTGGGCTCTCTTATTAGGCATGAGCGAATACACTCATGAACACATGAAGCTGCCTTATACTGAAGTCATACCAGTGGTCCCTCAAGGTCAGTATTGTCTACTCAGACTGGCAGCAGCTCTCTGTCACATCACCTACTACCTGGTCCTTGTATGTGGAAATGCTGGGGACTGAACCTGGGACCTTCTGTATACCAAAAAGTTGTTTAACCACAGAGCTACAGCTCCTATTTTGTTTCTGTTTGCATTTTTTAAATGTTTCTGTTTGTATTTTTTTAATGCTTGAACTGCTGGACTAGGATCTGGGCAACCTGAGTTTAAGTTGGCTTCTATCGGGAAGCTTGCTGCATGTAGGGATGGGCACGAACCTAAGTAACCTGGTTTCAGTTCGGGGCATCCCCTGAACCAATCCCCGAGCTGAGCCAAAAGGCCTCCACCTGAACCAAGCAAGTTCATTTCCCCCTTTCTCCCGGCAGTGGCTCGCTGCAGCCAGGAGAAAGGAAGGGGGGAATCACCCGGGAAAAGTTAAATGGCTGGCAGCCATTTAACCCATCGGTTTTGCTTCCCCTGAGTGGGGGGAGCGAAACCAGCTGATAGGCAGACCTGCCCTACCTGCTGTTAGGTTTAAATGGCTTGCAGCCATTTCACTGGTTGTTTTTGCTTCCCCCAACTTCTCCCCTGACACGGACTGGTGAAATGGCTTGCAGCCATTTAGACCTAACAGTGGGATGGGTCCACCCATCAGCTTTTAGGTTTAAATGGCTGGCAGCCATTTCACTGGTTGGTTTCACTTCGAAGCGGGGGGGAAGCAAAAACAACCAATGAAATGGCTGCAAGCCATTTAAATCTAACAGCGGGTGGGGCAGATCTGCCCATCAGCTGGTAGGTTTAAATGGCCCCAAACAGCCGAAGCAAACCAGGTAAAATTCTGGCAAATGTTCGGGGAAGGCGCTTTCCTCATAAATTAGTTCAGGGGCTCTGAACCAGCTCAAGTTTGTGCCAAACTTTGGCTCATGAGCCGGTTCATGCCCATCCCTAGCTGCATGACCTTGGGTTAAGTCATGTATCCATCCCGGCTTCACATGAGATTTATTGCTGGATCTATTTATCTCTTATATGATATCTTTATCCCACCTTTATATTTTATCCCTACCTTCCATGGAGGAAGCTCAAGGCAGCATTCATAGCTCTCCTCCTCTTCATTTTAGCTTCACAGAAATTGAGAGAGAATGATGAACCCAAAGTCACTCATTCCATGACAGAGTCCACAGCAGAATGGGGATTTGGACCTGGATCCTAATGTTACACATGAAGCTCTACATGGCACTGGCTGTCCAGACAGAACAATCTAGAAAAAGTTGGAGAGCAAAGTTTGAATCAGATGCAACTCATGAGTTAAGGGTGAAGTCTGGATTCATTATTAAAATTTCCACGGACAACCCTTTGAGAGCATTACGTCCAATTAGCAATAGTTTAATTGGCCTTAATTTGACTTGCCCTAAATTAGTTTGAGTGCCTGCATGATTCTGCATTTAGGTCAGGTTGGCGGTTTGCGCTAAACTCAGTTCACCATCACTTTTAATTCACTTTCTTGACTTGATATTTAGAGTGCGGAAAGGCTTACAAAGGCAAGGAGTTACCTGGCCTGATCCTTTACAGAGTTTGGCGCCCCAAACCAAGTGATTTGACATCTAGGTTTTGTATAATAAGAATAATGTATTTCAAAGATTTATGTCCTTCCTTTCATCCATGAACTTCCACGGCACCTTCCAGACAAAATGCATAAAACTGCATGTCAACAAATAAGTTCTGTAAAGCCACAAACTCATGAAGCATCCTTTTCTGGCCTATATATTATTTGCCTGTCAGGTCAGCATTGAGTCCTCTGACTGGCATGGCTGTCCAGAGTCTCAGCAAGAAATCTTTCACATCATCTCCTACC
>NW_015173686.1:810602-846573 GCF_001447785.1 Gekko japonicus | reverse complement strand
TCTTTCCCACTTGGCTGCTGTCCCATCCAAGCTTCTAAATCACAATATCTATCTGCCTGTCTGTCCGTCTATCTTGCTGTCATAAGAAAAGCCTGCTCACCGCAACAAGAGAAAATTAAACAAAGGCCTTAGGTAAACACAGAAGTCCTGGTTAAATACCTGAGAGGTTTGGGGCTTCCCACGTACTGGGTGCTACCACAGAGAAGGCCCTGTCTTTGGTGTGTTTGTTGTAGGTGTAAGTATTAACCAGCACTGAATAATGCACGTTCAATCCACTTTCAGTGCAACTGTTTGCAAGTGGACTTTCCCATTCCACACCATAATATACAGTTACATACTGCATTGAAAATGGATTGAAAGTGTATTATCCTGTGTGTGCGCGCGTGCAACCATTGCACTATGTAAATCTTTTAATCTCTCACTGTGAATTTGACAGGTTGCTTAAAGGAGCTACTCTGAGCAAGTGAACACCAGTTGTTCTGGGGGCAGCCAACATGGGCAGAGGGCAATTGCCCTCAGGCCCCATTTGTGAACTTCCTGGGGGCATCTATTTGGATGCTTTGGATGCTGAACAAAGTGAACCTTTGGTCGGATCCTGCAGGGTTCTTCCTATGTTATTAAGACCTAACAGGGCTTTTTTTGTAGAAAAAGCCCAGCAAGAACTCATTAGCATATTAGGCCACACCCCTTATAGTACAGCTCATTAGCATATTAGGCCATACCCCATGTTACCAGAAGAGTGGTTATCCAGCCACACCCACCTTTTGCTTCTTATTCTGTTTACCTTGTTTGTTGTCAAAAACCAAGGCTTTTTTTGTAGCATGTTACAACTCCTTTGCATGTTAGGCCACACACCCCTAATGTAGCCAATTCCAATGAGTTTCTGCTGTTGGGTGCGGCCTGTTATGCTAATGAGCTCCTGCTGGGCGTGACCAACTCAGGAGCCAGCCGGAATGCCGTTCCTGTGCGTTCCTGCCCCAAAATAGCCCTGAGACCTAAGCTCTGAATTCCTTGCTCCCCTCTAAACAACGTGTGACTACGTCTTGAAAAAGCTGTATGAGTAATTGACAGTGGTTGTTTTTAAAAATTTGCCCTATTCAATAACCTGCGGTGCAGAAAACCAAATGTTGTGTATTCCGATCCAGAATCATTATTAAGTCAGAGGGAGGTGGCGTGTAGGCTTGGAGAGACTTTCAGAATGCAGAATCACACCGAAGTTTAATCACAGTGGCGCAAAGTGTACTCTAAGCAGGCAGAACTGAAGGGCTTTCCTGTCCAAAACTGGGGCCAAAACGTCTCATCACAGCCGTGCCAAAGAAAATCTCCAGAACTCTTTGCGCCCAAGAGTGTAATTTTAGATCCTGTTTACGAGTAGCATTTCTGGGATGACATCACTGGCTTGTGGAGGAAGGATGAATCCGCAGGGAGTGAGCAGCATAAATATTACAGGGTTTTATGATCTGGCAGCTTTCAGTTGCACGGCAAAACATGTTCTCTCTCTCCAGAACAACAAGCTGAGCTCCCCCTGAAGAAATATTTAAAATGAAGACGGCTGCATTCCTTACGGCTGGAATCTTTTGTTTCCCCGTTCATTTGTTTGGAGGTGGTGAAAATAACGCCAGTGTGTGTGTGGTGCTGTTTTGTTTAATTGTTTGTCTGGAATGGAATAATTTCTTCCTATATTAAAACCAGATTCTGTGGTCTCCTGATACTCTCTTAGCATGTCCACGAAATGGAAGCTAGGACAGAGCGAGTGTAACATCAGCTTGTGGGGTCTATGGGACAGAACTTGGAATGAAGCTGGCAATCATTCAGAGAGACTAAAACATTTTTTACTTTTCACTTAGCATCATATCGTGTAACAAAAACTTAGATCTTAGTAACACAGCGGAACAGCGATCTTTTAAAGCCCAAACAATTAACTTTCCCCTTCTTCATGGCTTGTCACCCCCAAAGTCCTTCTCTTCCCTCTTGTTGGTGGCCCAAGAAGTCTCCAGCTGAACCCTCAGCGCACCGGCTTCCAAGGGGAGGGTCCCAAATGAACTCCCCATTAGATCACACAGCCCTGAAACAATCATTCTAAAATTACAATTTAAAACAAAAGTCTTCCTGCCTTACCAGTTTCCATACACAGGGCTTTTCCCCTGGGGGAATGCGCTGGAACAGAGTTCCAGAACCCGTTCAACAAAATTCTTTTTAAAATGTTTAAAAGTTCATGAGTTTACAGGATACAGATTGAAACCTTCATTTCGTTCTTTAGCATTCCAGCACTTTTTTTTAAAGCACCCTGTCCATACATCATAGTTACCTTAAACAAGGTGTTCAGAGCCTCTGATTAAGGCTCCAGCTCCCCAGCAGGGCGGTCTTGCTTCCCTCCTCTGCTTTCCACACCTTCTGCACCCTTCTGCATCTAGAGGCTCCACCCCTTCCTGACTCATTCCGTTCCTAGCTAGGGCACGGGTGTCAAACATACGGCCTGGGGGCTGAGGAGGGGATTGGACTAGATGGCCTGCATGGCCCCGTCCAGCTCTGTGATTCTGTGACTAAGAGAGATCAGTCATAAGCTCTCATCGTGCTGGCATAACAACATAAGAAGAGCCCTGCTGGATCAGAATAGTGGTCCATCTAGTCCAGCACTCTGTTTTACAGTGTCCAACCAGTTCCTCTGGAGGTCTAACCACAGGGCATAGAGGCCGAGTCCTTCCCCTGATGTTGCCTCCTGGCACTGGGATTCAGAGGTTGACTGCCTCTGAATGTGGAGGTATACCATGTAACTATGTAATGATGCCTGAAACCAAGAAGGGTAAGGGCAGTCCTTCCTCACACACGGTGGTGCTTTATCGGTAAACAACTCGGGCTGCCAACTGGCCTGTAGAAAATACATCCTGTTTGTTTAATCAATGCCTAATGGGATGTTATTCGCCAGGTGATTTACCTCCATGCCATGAAAGGCTTCATCTGTCCATTCCCACACACTGAAGTAAAGGTAAAGGATTCCCTTGCTCGAAAGCCAGTCGAATCCGACTCTAGGGGGCGGTGCTCATCTCTGCTTCCAAGCCCAAGAGCCAGCGCTGTCCAAAAGCGTTTCCGTGGTCATGTGGCTGGCATGACTAAACACCGAGGTGCACAGAGTGCTGTTACCTTCCCATCAAAGTGGTACCTATTGATCTACTTGCAATTTCTTGCTTTAGAACTGCGAGGTTGGCAGGAGCTGGAACCAGAGACAGGAGCTCACTCCGTCACGTGGCACTCGGGTCTCAAGCTGCCGAACTACAGACCTTCCGGTCTGCAGCTCAGCGTCTTAACCTCTGAGCCTCTGTCAAAAAGACAACATTTTTCACCCAATCTGTTGGCAACCCCGTAAACCACAGAGGCAAAAATGGGCCTCTACAGCAGCAGGGGATGCATCTCCACTTGAGAGTAAGTGGGGCAAAGAACTCCTTGCCTTCTAATGGGCCTCCAGGGGGGGGAAACCCTCAAAGGGGGCACTTCAGTTTCCAGAATGCTGAAACTGAGGGAACATTGAAGGAGGAGGAGGAGGAGGAGGAGGAGAAGAGTTGTTTTTTACACCCTGCTTTTCACTACCCGAAGGAGTCTCAGAGTGGCTTACAATCTCCTTCCCTCCACCTCCCCACAACAGACACCTTGTGAGGCAGGTGGGGCTGAGAGAGCTCTGAGAGAACAGCTCTATAGTGAAGGAAGTGCATTCTGTGCATGCTCAGATGCCCTCCCTTCTTTATTATTATTTCACATGTCTCATAACTGAACAAGGCCTGGTGTTGAAAGCTAATTAGCTTGGGAGCTAAATCCTGTTAAGTTCTGGCTGCAATTAAGCCCTGATTTCTAGCTTCCTCCCCCCCCCCATTTTCCCCATATCTTTTTGCAAAATATGGCATGGATGAAATTAAAAGTAAATAAGCAATCATCAGCTGCTCTTCTGGCCTTTCATTAAAGGCAGATTCCAAACTCCCTTTGAGAATATTACTTTCCTATTCCACCAAACCGGTTTTCACAAGAGCCTGAGCATTATTGTATGAAAATTCCCTTCTCGAGGTACATCTGCAGGTCATAAAACTGCCAAGAGACACCAAACTCCCTCTTTTAGTCTCGCTGGTAACCCCCCCGCCCTTCCCTCTCTATTATAAAATTAATGGGCATTCAGTTAAGCTAAAACAAAGAATGTTTCCCTTGGGCCAAAAAGAATGAAAAGGAAAGAAAAAGGGATTTGTCTTAGTGTACAGAATGCAAAGCCTTGTTCGGATTCAAAGAAAGCGATGTGTACTTAGCAATGCTATAAGTGTCTGAGAAAATGAATTATCGATGTCACCCAGAACCCTCTGGCCAGAGATCGTAGCTGCCTTGGTTTCCAGTGGGGCCAAGCTGGTTTCTTCTTGTTCTGTTCCTTTAATGTCCCATGGCGTTTCTCTGCCCTGCTTTCCATTCCTCCTGAACTCTGGTATAACCAGGGGTCATTTCCTGCAGGAGCGCACAGGAGCGGAGCTCCGGCAGTAAGGAGCCCAGGGGGCGGGCACATGCAACAAGCCCCACCCCCTGCTCCCAGCAGCCCTCAGTCGGGCCACAAGGAGCAAGAGGTAGCCAGGTAAGTTGCAGAGCCCCCCCCCCAGCCCACCTTCAGGTACAAGCTCTCCCTCCTCTGTGAAGGCAGATCTGCACGTCCCCCCCCCCCAACAGCTAGCAATCCAAAAGTGGAGCCTGAGCGGTGAGTGTTACCTTCTGACACACTTCCAGTGATGTCAGGGGGTGTGGCATATGCAAATAAGTTATGCTAATGAGTTATGCTAATGAGTTATGCTAATGAGCTCCTGCACCTCTTTTTCTACGAAATGACCCCTGGGTATAACTGGGGGAGGGGGGATTTCTAAAATTAATTCTGGAACCGAAGCGTGCATACTTAGCTGCAGCTTTCTGTACCGTCGCGTCATTTGCATGGTTTCCCAGCATTTCTAGAATGGAGCTCATGGAGTTTGTTGAGCTAAAGGAGAACCTGCATAGTGTAGCAGTTAGAGTGTCGGAGTAAGATCTGAGAGACCCAGGTTCATGTCTCTGCTCTGCCTGTAAGCTTGCTGGGTGACCTTGGGCCAGTCTCACCCTCTCAGCATCACCTACCTCACAGGGTTGTTGTGAGGATAAAATGGAGGAGAGGAGACTGATGTAAGCTGCTTTAGGTCCCCATTGGGGAGAAAAGTGGGATACAAATAGAATAAATGGTTTTCTGATGCACATGTAGGGTTGCCATTCCCCAGCTGGGGGTGTGTGGAATCCCCTGGTTTGGAATCCCTCCCCCCACTTCAGTGCTATTAGAAAGGGGGGGTGCTCCTCTCTGCCAGGGAATTACCCCCCCAAAAAAACCCCCAACAACATGCCTACCTTCCCCAGAAGTGACATAGGCATGTTGGTAATATCCAGGGGAGGCACTCCGTATTTTGGGCAAAACTCTATGGTAGAATTTGCTTCAAACCATAGAGTTTTGCCCCCAAACCAGAGTGTCATCCCCGATGTCACCAATGCGCATATGTCACCTCCGGGTGATGTAGGCACATTGTGCCTGACGTTCCTGGCATGCATACATCACCCGGAAAGGACATAGGAATGTTACGTTTCTTCCCTCCCCTCTCCCGGAGCCTCCTGGTAAGTCCCCCACTGGCTTGTCGGCCAGACCTGGCAACCCTGTGCATGTGGGCAAACGGCAAAAAAGCAATCCGGATGTGATTGTACATGTGAATATACATGGGAATTGACTGAGGGAAGCCATAGCTTCTGCCACTACCCCTGTTTCCCCTGCCTATAGCAGGCACAGCCTCTGACAAGAAAACTGCTCAAGCAGATGCAGGACTTATGCTGATATAGAATCAGCCCTCCTGAAGCCAGTAAGGGAATTCAGAGGTTGACAAAAATTGGAAACACTCTGCAGAGAAATATCAGTCATGATAATGTCGTTGGCAGGAAGATTGGCTAACCGCTCTGGTTGGAAAATGCCCCTGTCAGGCACATATGTGCGGAATCATTTTCTCTCAGCGTCCTTCCCACTTCCTCTTGCCTGGAAAATCAAACCAGAGAGCATCGCATTCGGCTTTCCAAACTCTCCTGAATATTGGCAACAATTCCTTTAATATTCAGAGTATTGACTATGTTTATGTGTGTTCTGGGTTCACGTTGGATCTTGATTAGCGAAGTCCTGGCTGCTCACCCTTAGCAACCTTCAGCCCGGCTCCATAAATGTTCCATTCTGTTTGTGTTCACGGTCGCTCATGGCAACGCTCATAGCCTTGCAGACCACGGAAACCACAGATTTCCCTCGCACCTGAGCATGGAGAGTTAGCAGTTCAACACCACAATCAGAAAACCACAAACTGAAGCCTTAGCTGTGACTAAAACCGTGTCCGCAGAAAAACCCCCCGTTGCTGAACATATGGAAATCTGCTCCTCAGGAGTGATTTGGCCATCCCGACGCCTCCAGGGAGATGATGAAACAAAATAATTAGCTCATGTTCAAACAACATTTTTCTTTCAAAATACAATTTAATATTGGATGAGGTTCGAGGTGAGTGGGCTAAGTAGCTTAAAAGAGGGAGGGGGGGGAGAAATAATCCCTTGAGCCTGAGCAAATAATATATCCTAAGCCGTCCAACTCTTATTGACTTTGCTTACTCTATTAAAATGCACTTTTTATTTCTGAATAAGTCCCTGATCTCATCACAAACAAACTGTGTGTGTGTGTGTGTGTGTGTGTGTGTGCTTTTTTGTGCAGAGCAGTGGGGAAAATGTGCACGGTAGCTTACAAAATATAAATAACGCCCTTTAATTTATGGAGATGAGAAAAAGACTGGAAATTTCATAATGGCAGCCATGGCAGCTCTGGGGTGGGGGGAGGCAGCGGAAGGGGTGGAGGCAAAGAGATAATTACACCCCAGAGGATCAGAGGCACAGCTGCATTTTACGCCTTGTATGCCCCCCAGGGATGTGATTATCATGTGATATCAATGCTCCCTCTATGCCTTGTCGCCTGGTAAGGAATTATGGGTGTGCACTAGAAATAACTCTGCAAGGCTGCCTTCCTCCTTTCTTTGGTTGTGGTTTGAGGCTTGGAAACAAGCTGGCATTTTGCGAGAATGCTCCCTCTAAGCTGTGGAGTCTTGTGAAGAAAAATCCTACTTTCTGAGCTACTGGCCTTAAAGTTGCGAGTGAGCAATTTGGCTATGGCAAAAATTAGTTTGCTCTGGAGCCATCCTTCCTGAGCTAAGACAAAAATATGTGAGCTGGAGGCTAAAAAAGCTGTGAGCTAGCTCACACTAACTCAGCTTAGAGCGAACACTGTTCACAACAAGTACAGGGGCCCGAATCAAAGAAAGGGGAGGCAAATGACAGCATGGCCCTCCACCCCACCCCATGACAGTTGAAGGCATTCGGCAAGGAGGGTGACCCACTCATTGCAGGGAAACGGGGTCCGGTTTTGGGCAGAGCCGTTCCAAGATGGGAAAATGCTTTCAATTAAAGAGGGGCCTGTGGATGATTTACGGAGGGATAAGCCCTCCTGGGAAGGAAAAGAGTCAAAACACCCTTGTGGCTTGGCTTCGAGAAGAAGGGCCAGGGGCCGGGGGCCAGGCACCACTGCAGCTCTTTTTCTGTTTGACGTATTTGTAGCTGTGATCATGAGTTGGTCTGCTTTGGTTTCATTGGGAGCTGCAGTGTGGGAGAATGACAGGCTGTAAAAACGCTGCAAAGAAATATCTTGTCAGGGTGGGGAGAATCTTTCCCCCCTCAGTGAGCATCACTGAATTGAGCTGCTTATTTCCCCACTCTGAATGATCGTTTGATTACCTTTTAGTGTCGGGGTTAGACACGTGCCCTAATCTGGAAGATCTGGGTTTGATTCCCCACTCCTTGGGTCAGTCACAGCTTTGACTAGTTGAGCAGTTCTCTCACGAGAAGTCCTCGACAGAGCTCTCTCAGCCCCACCTGCCTCACAGGGTTTCTGTTGGGGGGGGAGGGAAAGGGAAAGGAGATTTGACATGTACTGGATTCAAGACACATAGTCGAGTGATTTCAGATCATAATGTATTAGTAGGCAAAACTGAGACCAGGAAGCAGGACCCGGGGGTCTGCTTATATGTCGGTCCAAACCACACCCAACAAACACACCCCACACCCGTGATAGGTTTATTTACAGTGCACCAATATCCTTAGGTTCCTTTGTGGGTCTGGGCTAACCTATTGGTCCATTTTAGGATCCCGTGAGTCTATTGTTTCGGGTCGCGAAGCTTTGCTAGTGCGCTTGACCACGTGCGTGTTCCTTTGTTAGTACATAACAAGATTGTAAACCGCTCTAAGATTCCTTCACCTAGTGAAGGGCAGGGTATAAATCCAATCTCTTCTCTTCTCTTCTCTTCTCTTCTCTTCTCTTCTCTTCTCTTCTCTTCTCTTCTCTTCTTTTCTTCTTCCTGGTGATAAAATGGATGCACTGAGCCTTTATTGCAAACTAGACTTATGAATGGCTGTGCCAGTTGGTGGTGATTGGCAATATGGGTGGACAGGTCTGGGTGGGTCTAGTTATATGCTTAACCAGCTCTGGGTCGGGAAATCCCTGGGGATTTGGGGTTGGAGACTGGGTAGGGTTGTCAGGTCCTCCGTGACTACAGGTGGGGGGTGGGGGAGTTGGGTTGCCAGATCCAGGTTGGACCATTCCTGGAGATTTGGGGGTGGAGCCTGGAGAGGGGAGAGACCTGAGTGGGCTACAGTGCCACAGAGTCCACCCTCCAGAGCAACCTTTTTCTCCAGGGGAAGTGAACTCTGTAGTCTGGAGATGAGCGGTCATGCCGGGGGATCCCCAGGAGGCTGGCATCTCTAAGACTGGGTGTGGCGGCTGTGGGCTCTTTCTGTAGCAGGAACTCCTTTGCATATTAGGCCACACACCCCTAATGTAGCCAATCCTCCAAGAGCTTACAGAGCTCTTCTTACAGGAGCTACTGTAAACTCTTGGAGGATTGGCTACATTAGGGGTGTGTCGCTTAATATGCAAATGAGTACCTGCTACAAAAAGAGCCCTGGAGGACACTATGACTTTAAGTGGGTGGTGCTTAACCAGATAGAGATCCTAGAGGGCCAGAGCAGGTGAGCAAGTCATGCCTGATGCAGCAAGTCACTCTGCTTCTTCTCAAACTGATTTCGAAGTCGTGTGAATAAGTAACAAAGGCCCCGTTTGCACGGAGGATTTGCCATGGGGGAGCGATAAGTGCATGGCAGATTATCTGGGCGCGATCACACCGCAACATCTGGGAAGTGGAGCGCACCCATGGCAAACCCGTGGCGTACCGCCGAAAATGCATGATTAAAAACTACCTGCTCGGAGGTACTAGAACATAAGAACATAAGAACATAAGAGACGCCAATGTTGGATCAGGCCAAAGGCCCATCCAGTCCAACACTCTGTGTCACACAGTGGCCAGAAATACCAGTGCCATCAGGAGGTCCAGCAGTGGGGCCAGGACATACTAGCAACCGGTTTGTCATGGGCTACCTCCACAGTCCCTTGGTGTGATTGCGGCGGCCGTGGCTTTTCCCTCTGGCCCCTCCTTGATGCACAGGCACGGAGGGAAGGAATCGTAGTATGCCGCTGAAGCGTGGGATCGCCTTATGGCGGCTCTAATTGCAGCGGTGCAAAAAGCCCCGCCTCCCCCCTGCATTATCCGGCCCGTGTGACCGGGGCCAATGTTCATCTTATGTTATACAGTATCTTGGATCCTGAAAGTTATTCATAAATCATGTGACAGTGAAATCCGGGGAGAGGAGGGACCTCGGCAGGGTATAATGCCCCAGAGTCTGCCCAAGGAAGCAGCCATTTTTTCCCAGGGGAACTGATCTCCGTAGTCTGGAGATCAGTTGTAATTCTGGGAGATCTCCAGGTGCCACCTGGAGGTTGGCAATCCCTACTCTACCGCTGATCTTTCTGACCAGAGGACTAGCGGCGTGACCCATTCCCATGATAGACACGGAGAAAGTAGATGGAGGTGTTTCTCATTCTCTCCAAAGATCTTGAGTCACCCAGTGATTGGCTGCTGGTTGAGGAGAAGACATACAGTCAGGAAGCTGCCTTCTAATGTGTCTGGCCAGGGGGTCTATCACAGACAGTATTGTCTCCTCTGACTAGATGCATCTCTCCAAGTTCTCAGGGAGAGGTCTCCTAGATTTTTTAAAAAAAATATTCTCATTTGTAGTCTGGTGTAGTGGTCAGGAGCGTGGACTCTAATCTGGGAGAACCGGGTTTGATTCCCCACTTCTCCACATGCAGCTGCTGGGTGACCTTGGGCAAGACACAGTTCTCTCAGAGCTGTTCTCTCAAGAGCAGTTCGCTCAGAGCTCTCTCAGCCCCACATACCTCACATGCTGTCTATTGTGGGGAGAGGAAGGGAAGGCAAGCTGCTTTGAGACTCCGAGTGAAAGGCAGGGTATAAATCCAATCTCCTCCTCCTCCTCTTCATCTGGAAGGGGTTTTGGCTCAGTGGTAGGGCATGCGGAAGTTCCCAAATCCCATCCCTGACATCTTCAGTGAAAAGGTCTTTCACATCACCTACTCCTTGACCCCTTTCACTCACAGTCATCCAAGAGGCAGCCCACAGAGCCAAATCCTCCTGCTTCGAACTTCATTGTTTTTTAGCTGTTCAACTTTAATCCTGCTACAATTCCATCACAAAACTGGAGCAATGAATCATTACTGACAAAAGGAAAAACAGTTATGAACAAAGCCTCCCGTGCACAACTCACGCCTGTCATATCCAGTACTTGTGTGCCAAGCACAGACCTTCCCGACTCTGATGTTGTGGGCTGCCTCATCGGAGTTATTGAGTGACTAAGACTGGGGATGGATGCATGACTCAGAGCCTTGCGTATCAGGTGGCCCAGCACTGAGAACACCTGGACAGCATTGCTCTAACTGGAGATCGTTCCAGGTGGTCAGCCATGTTGGTCTGAAGCAGTAGAACAAATGTAGAGTCCAGTGGGGGCACCTTTAAAGACCAACAAAGGTTTATTCAGGGTATGAGCTTTCATGCACACTGTGAAGCAGCTCCTCTTTGTATATGTAATTTGATAAAGCATGCAGGGAGGAGCCATGTGCATTGGGGTGCAGCAATGGGACAAAGGGAGTTAAATCTCTCCCGTCATGCGGCAACCCGGGTCTCGAACTGCTGAACTACCGACCTTCCACAACCTGCAGTTCAGCGTCTTAACCACTTGAGCCACTGCAGCTCCTTAGAGTCCAGTGGGGGCACCTTTAAGACCAACAAAGGTTTATTCAGGGTATGAGCTTCCATGCACACTGTGAAGCAGCTCCTCTTTGTCTATGTAATTTGATAAAGGGTGCAGGGAGGAGCCATGTGGATTGGGGTGCAGCAATGGGACAAAGGGAGCTAAATCTCTCCCTTTGGGCTGGTTCCAGGACTGGAATGAGCTTTCTAGTTGGGGAGGGGCTCCGGGTCAGTGGGAGAGCCTCTGCTTGGCATGCAGCAAGTCCCAGGTTCAATCCCCAGCATCTCCAGGACCAGGCAATAGGTGATGTGAAAGACCTCAGACCCTGGAGAGCTGCTGCAGGCCGGACTGGGAAAGGATTGACCTTGATGGAGCAATGGTTTGATTCAGAATACGGCAGCTTCATGTGTGTTCCCGAGGACTGCTTTTATTCCCTTTCTATGGAACGAGAGGCACAATCATGTCTTTTTGTTGCATGAAGCTAAAAACAGCTTTGGGGCTGGGTTCATAGGGGGAAGGATTAACTCCCCTTTCCTTGAGCCTTGGCAGTGATCCGTATTGGGGGGGGGGGCAATCTCTCAGCAGTTGCTTTTGGCATCTAAATTGCAGGTCTGGTGACCTTTGGCATAACACCTTTTTTGGCCATTACGGCAACCCACTTTACTCGCTTGCTCCTTCCTCCAAGTTCCAGCCGTCCTGAACATTATAAGGAAAAGGCAGATCTGCGCTTTGAAAAATGTGCCGCTGTTGTTGCTTCTCAAGCATGGCCTCGCCGATCCTTCAGGAAGGAGGACACGTTGCGCGGGCGTTGATAGCACCGGCAGCCTTTCCAGCTCTTCGCTGCTCCCGATCGTGACTCACATGTCATGGAGTCCCAATCTGTTCACCCTCTGTTAGAATTTTCAACGCGCACAATATCTGCTTTCTTAATTATTCTGTTGCACTCGCTTTCCTCTCCCCCATCCTCTCCAAAGAAGAACTTTTGGCAGGAGGATCTGGCAAGGAAATGACATTTAAAACGTTCCAGCAGAGAGCAGCTCGAAGTGCCAAGCTGGAGTCTGGATTCTAGCAGCGTGGTAGCTCCACATTGAGGAAGAATTTCCTAAATCCAGCCCCCTGGGATTTAACACCAGTTTCTTCTAGCTCTGCATATTCTCAGTGGGTACGACGCACAATTGTCTGTTGCTTGCCGATGTCTTTTTAAATATTTGATGATTGCCAGAAGATCCTCCTCGCTTAAAGGTCTTCCTCCACCCAAAGCCTAAATATACAGGGCACAATGCAGTTAGAGTCATTTGTGACTTAAATCCCATTATCTCAGGACTCTGCCCCCCCCACAAAGGCAGAATGCAATATTTATGTGTGCCTAATGCTTGTTCCATTGAGGGCTGCAGTGGCTCAAGTGGTTAAGATGCTGCGCTGCAGACCGGAAGGTCGGTAGTTCAGCAGTTCAAGACCTGAGTGCCGCGTGATGGAGTGAGCTCCCATCTCTGGTCCCGGCTCCTGCCAACCTAGCAGTTCTAAAGCAAGAAATTGCAAGTAGATAAATAGGTATCGCTTCGGTGGGAAGGTAACAGCGTTCCGTGCACCTCGGCATCTAGTCATGCCGGCCACATGACTACGGAAACGTCTTTGGACAGTGCTGGCTCTTCGGCTTGGAAATGGAGATGAGCGCCGCATCCCTAGAGTTGGATTCGACTGGCTTTCGAGCAAGGGAAACCTTTACCTTTACTAATGCTTGTTATTTGTAGCACTAAGCTGTTATTGCCCTGCCCTGGATGTCCAAGGCTAGACCAATCTTGTCAGATTTTGGAAGCTAAGCAGGGTCAGCCCTGGTTAGTACTTGAATGGGAGACCACCAAGGAAATCCAGTGTTACTACACAGAGACAGACCACCTCTGAATATCTCCTGCCTTGAAAACCCTTCAGAGTCATCATAGGTCAGCTGCAAGGGCCCTGTCCAGGATTGTGTAATTCAGGCTGGCATGATAAAACTCGATGAGCACCTCTTCTGGCCAACCCTGGAGGTTGGCGGCGAGTGTCTTGAATTCATCAGAAAACTCCCTCGCAGACCGGTTGTCCTGCTTCAGGCCCCTCAGCTGGGTTCGGGCTCATTCCAGTTCTAGGGGGTCTTCGTACTGGTGCCAGAACGCCCACAAAAAAGCATCCACAATTTGGAGCTCCAGGCCCCCCACATTGTGGAGCCCCACAAACCAGTCAGCGGCCCGGTCTCGGAGCCGAGATCCAATAGAGTCCACGCAATGCTCGTCGGAGGCGAATTTAGAGCCCCATTCCCTCAGGAATTTGCACATCTGTAGGGCAAAAAAGGCCAGCTTCTCTGGAGTTCCACTGAAAAATTGCTTCCAGGATCCCGCTGGGTCTGTCTGGTGGCAGCTGTGAAACAGCCTAGGGTGCCGGTTGGGGCTGCGGAGCTGGCGGGGGAACCAGAGCTGCTGCTGTGCTGGCTCCCGCTCCTGCCAGTGCTTGGGCCGCTGTGGCACCTCCTTGTCCCTGGAGCTCGTGCTGTACAGCCCCCTGGATCGTCACCGGGAGGTCCAGAAGTACCATGCGGGTCTCGTACTGCAACGCCTCCATCTCACACCAGAACTCTTGTCTGAGCCTGGCGAACTCCGTGTCCTCGACAACCCACAGGCGTTCTGGGTCGTCGTGGAACGATCGGGAGACCCAACACAGCTTGGCTCGTCCCAGCGTGGGGGAGCAGGCCAGGGCTCCTTCAGCTCTGCTTCCTTGCCCTTGCCCTTTCCCTCTTCCGAGGGGTCAGCAGACTCTCTACTCTGGGTTTCGGCTTGGGCACTGTTCCCGGCCCCAAGGTCCTCACCTCCCTTGCTCATCACAGCTGTGGTGCAATGGGTCGAGGTTATGGAGAGTTCACTCACTCCCAACAACACTCTTCAGATGTAAGATTTGTTTATTGAGATATGCAGCCGATACAGGTGTAAGCCAACTCGTGTCAGAACTGGCGGGCATTGGCGCCCAGCCCACTATTATACCCACTTCAAACTACCCCCCCCCGCGATGCCATGGTCCGATCGTACTGGTCATCCGTCCTGCCAAGCCGATGCACAGTCTCCCCTCCTCCCGCGAACTACAAAGTTTAACTATAGCAGCGCTCCTGGCAGCAAAGGCTTCAAGGACACTTCGTCTTCCCTCCTTGGGAGGCCACTCGGGAGATTGTTACAGGCATCTGGCAAAGCTTGTTCCGACACGTTCCTTCCCCCCTTCACTCCCTTCCTTCCAGCGGAAAGCGAAAGCATCACAGAAAATAGGAAATCAACAAGGCAAACGAAGTACTGAGTTTGACTCCCAGTGGCTGTGGCATGCCAGGTCTTCCCTTTACCGTAGTGCTCTTTTTGGGGATGGGCAAACTCAGGGTGGCTCTTGGCTCTCCAACTAGTTGCAGATAGACCCTTCCCTTTTTTTGGCAGTCACAGGGCAACTGGCAACTCAGTCAGTGTTCTTGTTGGGAGAACGAAACTCTGTGGAAGCCACTCACCATTCAGCAATGTTCCCCAAAGATCTAGCAGTTCAGAATAAGTTTGTGGGGCTTTCTGTCTCTAAAGACTGCCACTTGGCAGCAGAGAGGATTGCAGGTGTCCTTCCAGGGCACCTCTGAATCTTCTCTGAGCAGCATAGCTCTGGCTCCCGGTATCTCCTTCTACACATTTAGCTGGCCAATGTGCTAGAGAGCTGAAGTCAGTGATGCTTGTTCTGTTCCTTGTGGCTGACTCATGATGGCGTGAGCTAGAAGGTCAATCAGGAGTCATCCATTGGCTGCCTTTTGGCCTCCTAGGATGTGAACTTCCTAGCTCTGACTCAGTCCGTACTTCTCTGCCATCCGAGGTGGATGTCACAAGCACAATCTGCCCAGCTGAATCAGTGGAATTTAAGCAAGGCTTTGACACCTGTTAAGAACGAGGGGGTGATTTCCATAGAAGAAGCCCTGCTGTTCCACATCAAGCTATTTACTGATCCATTTTTTACGTCTGTGTGGTTTTCCTTTCCGTGAATCAAAACCGTCTCCAACGTGCCGTATTTTCTAAAAACACTTCTGCAAGGGGAGACAGATTATTTTGCATTTCTGAGCAAAAGCCAGACACAAAGCGACATTGACATGCAGGAAATGCAACGGCAAAGAAATTGGTTTCCTTGGCAACTGCATCCAGGCAAAGAAAAAAAGTTCTGTAGTCACCGCTATCCTGTCTTTGCCTGGCTTCCTCGGAGTTTTGACAATGAACTCAGAAGCTGCATCGAACACTGGAAAGTCTGAAGTGGGAAGCTGTACATCTCTGTCGGAGGCAAGGAGGTACTTTCCTAAGGAAAATATCCCATTCCCTTTTCAACCGTTTTAATCATTTTTGTAAAAAAATGGAGGACATGTACAGTGGCGGACCTACACTTTTGGGACCCTGAAGCTTGAACTGCTATGGGGGCCCCTTCTCAACCAGCAACAATAGAACAACAGTGCTGCAAGTCCCGGAGAAAATTTTGAAATTTGACCAACTACAGTGACATTTTGAGGCCATATGAAATGGGAAGAAGAAGAGGAGGAGGAGGAGGAGGAGATTGGATTTATACCCCGCCCTTCACTCGCAGTCTCAGAGTGGCTTACAAACTCCTTTCCCTTCCCCTCCCCACAACAGACACCCTGTGAGGTAGGTGGGGCTGAGAGAGCTCTTTCAAGAACTGCCCTTTTCAAGAACACCTCTGACAGAACTATGGCTTGCCCAAGGTCATCCAGCAGCTGCAAGTGGAGGAGTGGGGAATCAAAGAGTAGAGTCCTCGCACTTAACCACTACACCAAACTGGCCCTCAGATCATATTCTAAGGTCATATAAATCATATTCTAAGGTCAGTGTTAAGAACTTCAACCCATTGGCTTGTAATTCTGTCACTGAAACAGCCTCATTTTAATAACAAACACTTTAAAAAACTCCATCAATTTTGTCGAAAAATTCACTCATTAAAAAACAAAAAGTTGCTTTAGGGCCCCTGAAGCTTAAGCTTCATTAGTTTCATAGTAGATCCACCCCTGGACATGTAGATCTGCCTTACAAATGGGGTTGTTAGATGCCCACTGGAAGTGGACCAGTAATCCCTGTCTCCCACCAGTGTTCAATGGAGTGGCAGGGGGACCAATAGGCAGGAGAACAGCATTGTGCAGTGCCAGGACGACATTTCCGGGTAGCAGGGCTTTTTCTGTAGAAAAAGCCCAGCAGGAACTCATTAGCATAATAGGCCACACCCAATAGCAGGAATCCATTAGCATATTAGGCCACACCCCTGACAGCACAGCTCATTGGCATATTAGGCCACTCCCCCATGTTACCAGAAGTGTGCTCATCCAGCCACACCCACCTTTTGCTTCTTATTCTGTTTACCTTGTTTGTTGTCCAAACCCAGGGCTTTTTTGGAGCAGGAACTCCTTTGCATGTTAGGCCACACACCCCTAATGTAGCCAATCCAAATGAGTTCCTGCTGTTGGGTGTGGCCTATTATGCTAATGAGTTCCTGCTGGGTGTGGCCAACTTGGAAGCCAGCCGGAACTCCGTTCCTGTCCGTTCCTGCCCAAAAATAGCCCTGCCGGATAGGAACCCAGAAGTGACAGTGCAGCATTATGTAATGCCTTAGGACTACCCCCCAACCTCTATGGTTCTGGGAGAGACCAGTTGGTTGACATTAAGGAGGACGATGAAGCAGAAGAAAGTGGAGACAGAACTCCAAATGTAGCCAAGAGAGATACCAAGAATGACAGAAGAGTGTGGACAGAACCCTTCCAAGATTGCAGATCCTGGTTGGGGACACATATTAGCCCCCTCAATTCAATCTTGAAAAGCAATTACAGATTTCCGCCACCCCCACCCCCCGTCCCAATGCGGGAGTTTACCAGGGAGTACACAGCTGCTAGATTGGTTGCTGAATGGTGTGATGTGATATTTTCCAGCTTGGCTTTGACGACTGCTGCATTAATTTGTTTTATTTGGGACATGTGCAGGAGCTCTGTTCTTCACCGTGCCTGCTGCTCTCCATCCTGTCCTCTACAAAGGTATGAACAGCTTTCTCGGCTCTGGCCCTTCCACCCACAGAGCAGCAGCAGAAGAAGAATAGTTGGGTTTATGCCCCACCCTTCACTCAGAGTGGCTTACAATCACCTTCCCTTCCTCTCCCCACAACAGACACCCGGTGAGGTAGGTAGGGCTGAGTGAAAGAACTGCTCTTGAGAGAACAGCTCCGAGAGAACGGAGACTGACCCAAGGTCACCCAGCTGGCTGCATGTGTAGGAGGAATGGGGAATCAAACCCGGTTCTCCCAGATTAGAGTCCAGTCCAATGTTCCCTCTAAGCTGTGGAGTCCTGTGAGCAAAAATTCTACTTTGTAAGCTACTGGCATTGAAGTTGTGAGCAGGTGATTTGGCTGCTGCATAAATTAGTTTGCTCTGGAGCCATCCTTCCTGAGCTAAAACAAAAATGTATGAGCCGGAGGCTAAAAAACTGTGAGCTAGCTCACACTAACTCAGTTTAGAGGGAACACTGGAGTCCACCACTCTTAACCACTACACCAAACTGGCTCTCAGTGGGGTCTAATGCCGTAAAGTCCACCCTCCAAAGCATCTGTTTTCTCCAGGGGAACTGATCTCTGTAATCTTGAGATGAGCTGGAATGCCAGGGGATTCTCAGATCCCACCTGGAGGCTGGCATCCCTAGCCCTAAGAGCAGACTGGGGCTCTCTCCTCATAGGGTCACTAGAAGAAGAAGAAATTGGATTTATACCCCACCCTTCACTTGGAGTCTCAGAGTGGCTTACAATCTCCTTTCCCTTCCTCTCCCCACAGCAGATACCCTGTGAGATAGGTGGGGCTGAGTGAGTTCTTTCGAGGACCGCTTTTGAGAGAACAGCTCTGAGAGAACTTGTGACTGACCCAAGGACATACCAGCAGCAGTATGTGGAGGAGTGGGGAATCAAACCCCGTGCTCCCAGATTAGAGTCCGCCGCTCTTAGCCACTACACCACAACTGGCTCTACACTTGACACAAGGGAGAGGAAAGCCCTCATGACAGGTGCTCAGAAGAGGATGAACGACCAAATTATTCAGGAGGAGGGCATATGGGGGAGGGACTTGAGGAGGGCAACCATCTGGCATTTTCAAAGGAACTGTTTTTCTCTCTGCTGGCCTTTTTCTGGTGCTAGGTGTCTTAAAAGGGCACTTTCACACGTGCTAAATAAAGCCGTTTCAGTCCACTTCAGCGACCTTTTGCAAGTGGGTCTTGCCATTTCACACAGTAGAATCCAGTCGCAACCTGCATTGAAAGTAGATTGAAAGGGCGCTATTTAGTGTGTTATTTATTTATTTTGAACACATGCTGTTACCCTCCTTGGGTCTGTATGGCTGGGAGATGGGCGGGCTTATCCCTGTTCGAAATAAGCGCAGAACTCATTCGTCGCATTGTTAGGCAGGTAGCTGCAACTGGATTCTTTAAAAATAAATAAATAAATAATTTGGAGGCTATCTATTTTGAGCTTGCTGTTCAGCAGTACAGGAGTTCAAGTCACAGAGCTCCGGTGTCAAGTGTAGTTTCAGGTGGGTAGCCCTGTTGGCCTGTGGTAGAAGAGCCAGACTCAAGTCCAGTCGCACCCTTAGAGACCAACAAGATTTCCAGGCTATAAACTTTTTAAAGTCTGGTATCTGATGAAGGGAGAGTCTTTGGGATCTAACAAAAGGAGCTTTGACTCTCTAAAGCAGAGGTGTCGAACTCATTTGTTATGAGGGCCGGATCTGTCATAAATGAGACCTTGTTGGGCCGGGCCACGTGTGTCATAAAATGTAATGCCAGGTAGCGGAGATAGAAACTTTATAAAGGACACAAACACAAAGGTGTTTTTTTAACTTACAATAGAAACATGCTTAAAACATTAGCACTCTTGCAATATTTTGTTTATTTAACAGTGTCTGATAACCGACACCTCCTGCTCTGAATTATTGCATCCAAATGTCTGTGCTGTTGCAATCTTGAGTATGCTGTTCAGGTGTGTATCTGTAAGCTGCAAACCTATGATGACGCAGCAGCAGCAGCAGCACTGGAAGAAGAAGCAGAAAACAGCCAGTTCCACCGCAGGCCTGATAGAAGCCCTCCAGGGGCCTGATCTGGCCCCCGGGCCACATGTTTGACAGCCCTGCTCTAAAGTGTGTCAAGTGCCGTCGAGTGACCCTATGAATTAATGTCCTCCAAAATGTCCCATTGTTCACAGTCTTGCTCAAGTTTTGCAAACTGAGTCAGTCCATCTCATGTTGGGTCTTTTTTTCTGCTGCCTTCGTCTTTTCCTAGCATTATTATCTTTTTCAGTGACTCTCGTCTTCTCTTAATGTGACCAAAGTATGATGGCCTCAGTTTAGTCATTTTAGCTTCTAGGGAAAGTTCCGGCTTGATGTGTTCTAGAGCCCATTTCTTTCTCTTTTTGGCAGTCCACAGTATCCATAAAACTCTCCTCCAACACCACATTTCATTGAATCCACTTTCTTCCTGTCAGTTTTCCTCATTGTCCTGCTTTCACACCCATACATAGTAATGGGGAATATACTATGGCATGAATTAATTTGATCTTGGTCACCAGTGACACACTACTAGAGAATATGTAAGGTACCAGCCGTACTGAAGCTGTGTAATTCCCCACTGGTCATTACTTTTGTCTTCCTGATATTCAGATGTAATCTTGCCTTCTCTGTTTGTGGTTTGTAATGGCCTATGGCTAAATACAATAAAAACCTTCTCTCTCTACTAGAGAATATGTAAGGTACCAGCCATACTGAAGCTGTGTAATTCCCCACTGGTCATTACTTTTGTCTTCCTGATATTCAGCTGTAATCTTGCCTTCTCTGTTTGTGGTTTGTAATGGCCTATGGCTAAATACAATAAAAACCTTCTCTCTCTACTAGAGAATATGTAAGGTACCAGCCATACTGAAGCTGTGTAATTCTCCACTGGTCATTACTTTTGTCTTCCTGATATTCAGCTGTAATCTTGCCTTGGCACTTTTTGCTTTAACTTTCAGCAGTAGTCGTTTCAAAACTTCACTATTTTCTGCCAGTAATGTGGTGTTACCTGCATATCTTGTCCCTTGTACTTAAATGATACTACTGTGCAGGTTCTTAGTAGTGCCACATTAGAATCCTCATACACCAGGCTAAACAATCATCTTAAAATCATTTCCTGCTCACTACTCAGCAATCAAAGTAACCTCCAAATCCACTCCAGCCAACAGTTTCCCCAGTTCTTCTCCCACTGATCATCCCATCTAAGCATGGAATAATCCCTGAATCACTCACATTTGAGAAAAAGGGACATTCCAGTAAACAATGTATCAATTTCCTGGTAGCACTTAAGCATAGCCTCTCTGAATTGGGCACCTTCGGCCCCTGCCACATGGGGGGGGGGAAGCACCAAAAGAGACAGACGGCGGCGGGATCACATAGATCCCCTGAGCCGCCGCACAGTTCCTCCCCGGCACGATCAGATGCCGGGGGGAAGCCACTGGAGGAAGAGTGCAGCAACCAAACTGCGCATGTGTGCGCATGCGCAGTTCGGCCGGGAGCCTGGATTGCTCTGGACGACGGGCGCACCGGCGATCCCACGGCCGCGCTTGATGCGGTGTTCCTGGTAAGTCCTACTCTGTGGGAGATTCTTTTTTGCAGTGGGTTTTCCATCTTTAGGGACGGATCGGGGACAGGTGCGCGCCACTTCCCAGATGTTGCAGTGAGATCGCGCCCATTTGCTGCGCCCCCGATCCGTCCCTCTCCCGGGCCAAAACCTTCTGTATGACCGGGACCTTCTTATAGCAACCATTCATTACTTGAGATGGCATAGAATTCAACATAGTGAGCATCAAAGCTCCCCTATATTGGGGCTGTCATAGCCCAGCTGGTCTCACAGGCTCCAAGTCCAAGTCCAGGTCACGCAGGCAGGAGCAGGTCAAAGGAATGTTCACAGCATAGTCCAAACAGTCCAAGGTCAGTTGTTACAGTCAGAGAGAGTCCAAAAGCAGAGTCAAGCCAGTCCCAAGAGTCACAGGAATAGAGCAGAGTCAGGAGTTGTGGTTACAGGATTCACTATGAGGTGACGTGTTGCTTCCACAAGTTGGCAACTGCTCACACCCAGCTTTAGGTAGCCTTTCCCTAATTAGGCTTATCTGCAGCTGGCAAGTTAGCAGGGCTCCTGTAATGACTCATCTTTTATCTGTTGACGGGCCATTAATCTTTTACTCTGTCTGCATTCTTGCAATTGCCTTCTGATCTTAGCCCTTCTTCTTTCTGTGAGTGGGGGGGGGGTTTGAATCTGGGGGAGTCGTGAGTGCCTCTGGAGGTCCTTGCTCCATGACTTCAGCAGGCTCAGTATTATCTGACTGGAGTTCCTGAGAGTCCTCTACTCTGAAGTCCTCTTTCGCCACGCCAGACTCAGGCTCGACTTCGGAGGAGTCCTTACTCCCACTGGGCTCCAGTTGCCAATCAGACTGGTCAGGCTGCAAGTCAGACTGGGCCTCACCCCGGCTGGGCTCAGGCAACAAATCAGAGTCTGGCTGCACCTCAGGCTGAAGCTGGTCTACGCCAGGGACACAGTCAACTGCTTAACGTACAGTGGGAGACTTCTGGGACAGGAGGATCCCAAGTAAGTGGGAGGCAAGCTTGTACTCTGGAAGATCTTGTTGGATCTGAAACCAGTGTCAAGTATAAAGTTAAAGGCAAAGGTTTCGCTTGCTCGAAAGCCAGTCAAATCTGACTCTAGGGGGTGGCGCTCATCTCCGTTTCCAAGCCAAAGAGCCAGCGCTGTCCAAAGACGTTTCCGTGGTCATGTGGCTGGCATGACTAAACACTAAGGTGCACGGAACACTGTTACCTTCCCACTGAAGCAGTACCTATTTATCTACATGCAATGTCTTGCTTTCGAACTGCTAGGTTGGCAGGAGCTGGGGCCAGAGACAGGAGCTCACTCCGTCATGCGGCACTAGGGTCTCAAACTGCCGAACAACAGACCTTCCGGTCTGCAGCTCAGCATCTTAACCTCTGAGCCACCACGGCCCCTTTTAGTGTCAAGTACAGGTTGCCACAAAATGTTAGAGAGGTGTGTTCTAGCCTGGCATTCCCCCAATTTCTATGGGCATGGATGATGGGGAGGGGGACTATTTAGAAGCACTCCATCATGTGAGCCACCCACATGTACCTTGGAGTGGAGCTCCACTACAACCACACCACCTCTGTCAGGTTTCCCTTCCCGTCATTCTGTTCCATCGCTCCTCGGTGCTACGGAGAGAGAATACAACTCCGGATAGAAAGCCTACATTTGGACGTCGCTTCCTCAGCTCCGGGGCTTTGCCCCAATGTAAATGAGGCACTGAACCCCCTGCGGTTTATTCGCTTCGGGACTGTAAGTAACAAGGACACCGCAGAGAACGATGCGCAGGAGTTTTGAGAATAAACTGTTAATGAAAATTAATGCCGTCCTGCACTGGGCTAATTTCTAAACACAAAGCAAGAGTCTGTATGATCCTAATGAGCAATTACGCCTTCCCTTCTCTTCTTCGGTTCCCATTGCCAAGATTTATGGTCAATATCCTGATAAATGCCATCTGGCGCCGCCTGATTTGTGAGATGCCGGAGCGGCAACGATGGCTTCTGCAGCCTGGCGACTCGCGCTAATAAGTCAGTCCTGCAGATTTCAGCGGAAACTCAATTTTCCTATAACAAGGCATAATGAGAAGTATATTAGAGTATTGACGGCAAAGAGCGCAAGGCACACGCGAGTGGGGGGCTAATCCGCCAAATTGGATCGTGGACGTATTTCAGGTTGATCGCTGTCCTGTTTACGTGGAATTAGGTGGATGGGCCCAATCGGGAGAAAGGATGGGGTTATCTGATCGCAGTGTGCATGTGTGCGGAACGGAGGGAACAGAGAATCAGCTTGAGAGGATGGAAATAATCCAAGGATTAGTCGATGTTGCAAACACGCACCTGTTAAGTCATCACTGAGCTCTGGTTAAGGGAAACCAATGCTGAAGAAGCAGCGCGGCCTGCAGGAGCTATCCAGATACTGAGGCTGTGGTTACACGGCACGGTAATTGCGCCCTGTTCCCGCTTTAATTTAAACGGGAATATTTTGCTGCGGGTTTGGATGTCTACAGAGCCATCCACCTTACCGGCTGCTGGCCATCCCCCTCACCCTCGACCCCATTTGGCAGCGGCAGCAGCTGCCCCTGGGTGGCTGCAGGGTGTCCTTGCCATCGGCCCAGTCGCTGCCAGCCTGGTGCACCTTCTCCCGGCGCTTCTGGGCGGCCAGGAGGTTGAGCCCCAGCAGGAAGGCGCATGGCTCAGGCCGTGCTGCTCAGGCGCCGTCTCCGCCACCTCCTTGCCGCCCCTGTCCAGGCTGCCGGAGCCCCCACCTCTCATTCGCGCCTCCACCAGGATGCTGTAAGCACTGACTTTTTTTAAAAAATGGATTTATTAAGCGCATGTATGTCCATGCGCTCAAACTACCTACAACAGAGAGCAGTCAGACGGCCTTATTCACAATCATTGCGAAAGAGGACTGTCCATATAGGTGAAATCGCACGTTCAAAGCACAAGATCCAGGAAAGTACTCGATTTTCCCGGGGTCAGGAAAACCCGCGAGTATTGCGAGAGTATTGTGAGAGTGCGGGAGGCGGATTGGCACATGTGAACAGAAAATTTAAATGCGGGAGGAAACAGCAGCGAATCCCGATCAAAGGGACCGTGTGACAGAGCCCTGAGAGCCGGCATGGTGCAGTGGTTAAGAGTGGCAGACTCTATAATCTGGAAGAACCGGGTTTGATTCCCCACTCCTCCACATGAAGTCTGCTGGGTGACCTTGGGCCAGTAACAGTTCTCTCTGAACTTTCTCAGCCCCCCCCCACCTCACAAGGTGCCTGTTGTGGGAAGGGGAAGGGAATGCAATTGTAAACTGCTTTGAGACTCCTTAAGGTAGAGAAAGTGGGGAATAAAAACCTCTTCTCCTCCTCCTCCTCCTTCTCAAAACAGATGGCTTCAAAAGGCTTTTAGATTAACTCACAGAGGGTAGGTCCATCAATGGCCATGATGACTAAATGGAACCTCCATGTTCAAAGAGAGTGTATCTGTGCATACGAGTTGCTTGCAGACAACAATGGATGGAGAGGTTTACCTCTAGTTAGTTACTTTATTTGCTTTGTTTATAGCATGTCTTTTTTCAGTGCAAACAGCCTGAATAGCCCAGACCAGCCAGAGCTTCTCAGAACTTGGAAGTTAAGCAGAATTAGCCAATGGTTAGTATTTAGATGGGAGACCACCAAGGAAGTCTAGGGTTGTCATGCAGAGGCAGGCCATGGCAAACCACCTCTGCTCATCTCTTGCCTTGAAAACCCCATAAGGGGTCACCATAAATTGACTGCAACCTGATGGTACTTAAAATTATTATTCTTTTGTCACTGATACTCACAGGGGATTACATGGTGTAATCAATGGTACAATAGGATGAGGAGTATCCCAAAACAATTAGAAACAACCAAAACAATGATCAGATAAGTCAAACAATCCAGATGATGGAATTGCAGAATTAGAATACAGTGCAGTAAACTCATTGGCCTTCTGGGCAACTGATAGTGCACTGTGGGAAATGAGATACTGGAGAAAGCGAATCCCAGGTCTGATCCAGTAGGGCTCCTTTTACAGTCTTGCCTTTTAAAGGGTGTCCATTTCAAGCACGGTTCTGTGGACTGGTTTTATTTAATTATTTATTGCACTTCCACTTTATCTTTCAGGCAAAATCAGCCTTTGAAATCACATGCAGCCATTAAAAACCAATATAGATTACAAGAACATTTTAAAAGATATTCTGGCGGGGGGGGGGAGGGGTCTCTCAGCAAGATCTGCATCCAGGCCTGATGTCAGGGCAACCGTCTGCTGCATTTCCCCTGTCTTCCCTAGCTGATGGCAGTTCGTAAGAAGGAGAAGAGTGAGCTGAGTCGAGTCCAGGCACAGCCTGGCTATTTCTACTTCTTCCTCTGCCTTCAAGAAATTAAGAAACTTGCTTGTTCCAATGGTCTCCACCTGGCAAGGATCTGTTGTAATTAGATATATACTGCCTCTGGACATGGAGGATCCACTTATCTATCAAGGAGTTCAATGGACCTAATCCACTTCCAGATTTGTTATCGCCTACCTTGCTTCAGAGAGTTTGTTTTTCGCGTTGTTCTCTAGTTCTGCAATCCGAGTTGCATTGCATTGTTTGTGGGTTGTTCTATGCTGTCCGATTGCACTGTTTTATATCCTGCACAATCTGCCTTGAGTCTCTGTGAGAAAGGCAGTCTTGAAATAAAGTAAATAAAAATAAATACTCTCCTCCAAAAGCGAGGGGCCATCACCGTGTCATGTGACAGAGCATGAATTAGTTGTGCGCAGTGAGAAGAAAATGCCTTCGACATCACTACTACTTTTCTTGGCAATTTCCCCCCCTGTTTGCAGAGCATTTAAAAAGCCAGAATGGCAGAACACATAGAACCAAGGAAACACATGCATGTAAACTTACCTTGCATATCACACACATGAACGCATGAAGCTGCCTTATACTGCCTTGGTCCATCGAGGTCAGTATTGTCTACTCAGACTGGCAGCTGCTCTCCAGGGTCTCAAACAGAGGTCTTTCACATCTACGACTGCCTAGTTCTTTTTAATTGGAGATGCTGGGGATTGAACCCGGGACCTTCTGCATGCCAAGCAGATGCTGTACCACTGAACCACAGCCCCTCCCCCAATCCTATCCAGTCCTGATCACAACTTTTGTGTGTGTGGAATAAGGCACCTCTTTATTTCAAATTGTACAGGGGCCGTGTGTAATGAAAACTTCAGGCTACGGCTGATGTTTATCCGATACACATCTCGCCTCTTGCCGGCCTCCTTGTTGGTGAGAGATCTGCTGCAACCTTCCACCTGCATCCTCACCTTTGGATATACTGTAATTCAGCTTCTTTGGCTTCAAACACTGCTAATCCTTCTCTTAGATCAGATACACGGGGTAATCCTCCTTCGCGAGGGAAAACACAATAGATATCCTCTGCCAAGGTACTGTAATCCTGCACTGTCAGACTGGGTCCTTGCAAACATTGAGCCTGTTCTCTGACTTACTTTATTCTGACTTGTGCTGATCCTGGAATCCTTTCCCATTGTAAAACCCTACAACTGCCCTGGAATTTTGTTGGGTATTACAAGTTAAAATTACACTCAGTGTATCTGGGGTTAATTGTTTGTTTGTGTTGCTCACAGGAAGTCACATGTGTTTCATGTAGCCAATGCTTGTTAGATGTAAGAAGCCCGGGAAAATTCTCCCTGATCTAGGAGTTTGATTGGAGCGATACTGTTAAAGTGTTTTAGCATTTTATGGCTCCTCTTCCCGTCTTTGTTTGCTGTTCTCAAGAAGAAGTAAGAGTCTCCCGTCCAAGCACTAATCAGAACTGACCCTGCTTAGTTTGGTGTAGTGGTTAAGTGCGTGAACTCTAATCCGGGAGAACCAGGTTTGATTCCCCACGCCTCCACTTGCAGCTGCTGGTGTGATCTTGGGTCAGTTACAAGTTCTTCTCAGAGCTGTTCTTGAAAAAAGAGCAGTTTCTGTCAGAGCCCCACCTATCTCACAGGGTGTCTGCTGTGGAGAGGGGAAGAGAATGTAGTTTGTAAACTGCTCTGAGACTCTGAGTGAAGGGCGGGGTCTAAATCCAATCTCTTCTTCTTGACTTCTGAGATCTGATGAGATCAGGTTAGCCTGGGCCATCGAAGTCAGAGTGACCCATCGGTAAGGTTACCAAAGTTTGTCCAGAGGCAAGAAGCTGTATGCATTCATTTTAAAGCATAAATGCATTTTTTAGCATTAATTCTGCACTTTCAGCTTCATGACAAAGTTCATGAAATGGTCTACACCAATTTTTTTAAAGAGCCAAATGCGAATAACAACGTCCCCATCTGAGACCAGCGGCACCTTAAAGATTAACACGATTTATTCTGCACCGGCATCCACTGATTCTTCCCCATCTGTATTTCTGCCGTCCTTGCTAGGAGTAGGTACGAAGCAACCAGCAGACGATGCAGAAGTGAAGGGCCTTGATTTGTGCAATTAGCAAAGTATTTGCATTATGTGCAAATTGGGTGGCTCGGATCTGGGGCTGGAACATGCCCGCCCTGGTACTGTGGCAGGCCACAGCAGCTGGCATCTCATTCCCGGGAGCCTGGCCCTTCTTGGTTTGGCTGCAGTTTGGTATTGACAGATACACAGAGCAGCCCATGAAGACACACGGAAGCTGCCTTATACTGAATCAGACCCTGGGTCCATCAAGCTCAGTATTCTCTACTCAGACCGGCAGCAACTCTCCAGCAGTGAGGACACTCTAGCTGTTTGCTTGAGGACACTCTAGCTCTGACTTAGATAGCCACACAGGTGCTTTTTGGACCTAAATTGGAAGATGTTCTAATTCAGCAATTGTGCAGTTGGCACCAGGCACATGACTTTCATCTTTTGAGGCCTCACAAACATCTTTGTCTTGTGTCTTTCGATCTTGCTGCTTAACCTTCCTTTTCTTGGTACAATATTCACTTATTGGTTATCTTATTGTAATACGCAGGGCTATTTTGGGGCAGGAACGCACAGGAACGGAGTTCCGGCTGGCTCCTGAGTTGGCCACGCCCAGCAGGAACTCATTAGCATAATAGGCCACACCTAACAGCAGAAACTCATTAGGATTGGCTACATTAGGGGTGTGTGGCCTAACATGCAAAGAAGTTCCTGCTACAAAAAAAGCCCAGGGTTTTGACAACAAAGTAAACAGAATAAGAAGCAAAAGGTGGGTGCGGCTGGATGACCACACTTCTGGTAACATGGGGGTGTGGCCTAATATGTTGTGCTGTCAGGGGTGTGGCTTAATATGCTAATGCATTTTGCAGTTGGGTGTGGCCTATTATGCTAATGAGTTCCTGCTGGGCTTTTTCTACAAAAAAAAGCCCTGGTAATATGTATTAAAGTTATTTGTACCTCAATATTGTTCCACCTCTGAAGAAGGCTCCAATAGGGCAGAAACGCGTCAGGTCATGTGTACTGGCCGTTGTGTTTAGGCCACCGTTACTTTTTTATGAGGCTTTCATTGGGCCCTTATATGGTTTTAACTGTCTTTCTGATAAATACATGTATTTTCGTATATTATAAATTTCAACTAGGTTTTTAATATTGGCCCTTTATTAGACTTCTTTCTTACCCTTGCGGTTCTTGATGCTGGGGATTGAACCTGTGAACCTTCTACATTGCAAGGCAGAGGCTCTTCAACTGAGCTTCAACCTTCTACATTGCAAAGCAGAGGCTCTTCAACTGAGCTTCAACCTTCTACATTGCAAAGCAGAGGCTCTTCAACTGAGCTTCAACCTTCTACATTGCAAAGCAGAGGCTCTTCAACTGAGCTTCAACCTTCTACATTGCAAAGCAGAGGCTCTTCAACTGAGCTTCAACCTTCTACATTGCAAAGCAGAGGCTCTTCAACTGAGCTTCAACCTTCTACATTGCAAAGCAGAGGCTCTTCAACTGAGCTTCAACCTTCTACATTGCAAAGCAGAGGCTCTTCAACTGAGCTTCAACCTTCTACATTGCAAAGCAGAGGCTCTTCAACTGAGCTTCAACCTTCTACATTGCAAAGCAGAGGCTCTTCAACTGAGCTTCAACCTTCTACATTGCAAAGCAGAGGCTCTTCAACTGAGCTTCAACCTTCTACATTGCAAAGCAGAGGCTCTTCAACTGAGCTTCAACCTTCTACATTGCAAAGCAGAGGCTCTTCAACTGAGCTTCAACCTTCTACATTGCAAAGCAGAGGCTCTTCAACTGAGCTTCAACCTTCTACATTGCAAGGCAGAGGCTCTTCAACTGAGCTTCAGCTTTCTACATTGCAAGGCAGAGGCTCTTCAACTGAGCTTCAGCCTTCTACATTGCAAGGCAGAGGCTCTTCAACTGAGATTCAGTCTTCTATATTGCAAAGCAGAGGCTCTTCAACTGAGCTTCACCCTTCTACATTGCAAGGCAGAGGCTCTTCAACTGAGCTTCAGCCTTCTACATTGCAAGGCAGAGGCTCTTCAACTGAGCTTCACCCTTCTACATTGCAAAGCAGAGGCTCTTCAACTGAGCTTCAGCCTTCTACATTGCAAGGCAGAGGCTCTTCAACTGAGCTTCACCCTTTTACATTGCAAAGCAGAGGCTCTTCAACTGAGCTTCAGCCTTCTACATTGCAAACCAGAGGCTCTTCAACTGAGCTGCAGCTCCTTCTGCTGAATCAGACCAATGGTCCAGTCCTGCCAGAAGAAAGAGTGCGGCTGCCTGACTTAGTCCTAAGGCAGCGGGGAAGGCTTAAAACACAAGCTGGCATCTAACCCTGGTATCGCAGCAGGAGTTTGAGGGAGCAGCGATGCGTCCTTCCTGATTAAATATCTCCTCCTCATTCAATCTCTGGCTTCCATTGCCCCTTCATAAACAGACTAATGTTCTGTATCACAGCGTACCTCAGGAGAAAACAAAGAAGAAGAGAGAGCTCTTTAACTCGGCTGTGGACTTGCCTGCTTTCCATCACATGCTATTTAAATATGCGCTCTGCGTGTCTATCGTTGGCAAATACAATTCCAGTGGCGCAAGGAATTAATTGAGGGCATTCCAGAAGAGCTGTAGGCTGTGCAGGAAATGAAAGTGGTAATTAACAAATGCTTTCCTGGGAGGTGTGATTGGAGAGCTGATCGAACCTGCTGTTGCTCTTAGATTGCAGCCCTCCTGTGGGCCAGAGGAGTCACTGATGGAGACTGGTCCTTGCTGGAACAGACGGCAGCCTCCCCAGTTCACACATGCTACGGGCGCGGCAACTACAGATTTCAACTGTGTGGATGTCCTCCAGCTCACGTATCCACTGCGTGCTTTGAGAAAGCCAATGAGAAAGAGGAATGTAAAATGGCAAACTAGATAACAGCAACAACAACATCTTATCGTTAACAGCCAGGGGTCATTTCCTGCAGGAGCGTGCAGGAGCGGACCTCCGGCAGTAAAGAGCCCAGGGGGTGGGCACATGCAACAAACCCCACCCCCTGCTCCCAGCAGCCCTGGGCCACAAGGAGCAAGAAGCAGCCAGGTAAATTGCAGAGCCCCCCCCCCCCGCGCGCCGAGGCACAGAGCCCGGGGAAGGTCTCCAGAGCCCCTCCGCCTGCCTTTCCCAGCACCTGGCTGGTGTGGGGTGGCGGGGGCTTGATTGGGGGGCATGGGTGGGGGCAGGGCCTTGATGGGGGGTGAGGGAGCTGTGGGGGGTGGCCGGGGCTTGATTGGGGTGGGTGGGAGAGCCTCCCTCCCTCCCCATCCGTTTTCTTTCTTTCTTTCTTTCTTTCTTTCTTTCTTTCTTTCTTTCTTTCTTTCTTTCTTTCTTTCTTTCTTTCTTTCTTTCTTTCTCTTTCTCTCTGTTTGCCTTCTTTCTTTCTTTCTTTCTTTCTTTCTTTCTTTCTTTCTTTCTTTCTTTCTTTCTTTCTTTCTTTCTTTCTTTCTTTCTTTCTTTCTTTCTTTCCCTTTCTCTCTTTCTTTCATTCCCTTTCTCTCTTTCTTTCTTTCCCTTTCTCTCTTTCTGTTCTTTTTTTCTTCTGTTTCTTTCTTTCCCTCTTTCTTTCCACTATTTCTTTCCCTCTTTCCTTCTCTTTCTTTCCCTCCTTCCTTCCTGCACAGATCTGTGCATCCCCCCCCCCATAGCTAGCAATCCAAAACAGTCCAGTAGCAGCTTTGAGACCAAGTTTTATTCAGGTACAAGCTCTCCCTCCTCTGTGAGGGAAGATCTGCATACCCCCTCCGCTAGTGATCCAAAACAGTCCAGTGGCACCTTTAAGGCCAAGGTATATTCAGGTACAAGCTCTCCCTCCTCTGTGAGGGTAGATCTGCATGTCCCCCCGTAGCTAGCAATCCAAAACAGTCCAGTGGAGCCTGAGCAGTGGGTGTTGCCTTCTGACACACTCCCGGTGATGTCAGGGTGTGTGGCATATGCAAATAAATTATACTAATGAGTTATTCTAATGAGTTCCTGCACCTCTTTTTCTACTAAATGACCCCTGATAATGGGGAATACTATGGCATGAATTACGTAATTTGATCTTGGTTGCCAGCAACACATCCTTACACTTAAAGATCTGTATAGGTAGGGGTAGAAATCCAGATGTCCACATTAAATGATGTGGAAATCCCAATTTTCTCCCCCAGGATTCTACGAAGCCTGCAGGTCTGAGATTTCTCCCCCTTTCTGGTTTCCTGGCCTTTGATTTTCGACTGCTTATAGCTTTAATGAGCCACCTGGACCATGCTTGGTCCTCCTTATGCTATTTTGGGGTGTGTTCCCCCCTCTTGGTGCTAATTTACAAGATTTCCGATCCAGGGAGTGTGTTTGTAGGTTTAAGTAACAGCACTAGCACCTCCTATTCCAAATCTGGAATGTCTGTTCCTAAAATGAGAATCTACATTCCTTTGTATTTAAATTTCATTTTAAAGGGGATACAGAAAGAAAAAAGGGAATAGGGAAAAACCATGGGAAATATAAGTGCCAAAAACAGAATGTAAGGTCAGTTTTACAGATATTGAGGACACTCCTTGATCAGAATACACGTGTAGATTAAAAAAGTATATAGCATAATAGCTTAACAAATATACAACACAATATATATGATATAATGGCATAAGAATATAGCTTAAAATATAGATTAAAAAAGAATATACACACACACATACTAGCAGAAAAGCTCGTTGTAGGCTCAAGACAACGGGCGCTAGAAGTCTCCCCCCAGCATGTCCCAACCTTTCCTCGCCCCTGAGGTCAGTGTGTGACGAGTGGCTTGTTGGTTGGCTGCTGCCAGTGGGCTCTGGGCCACCTCGACGGCTCGGTGGGGTGAGGGCACGGCAGCCGCCGTCCGCGTGGAGGATGGCCGTGGGCTACAGCGGGCACGGCAGTGATGGCAGGACCGGGGTCAGCCTGAAGATGCAGCAACCTGTGAAGGGGGTGGTGTGCTCGTTGCGTTGTTGCAAAGTGTGGTGCTCCCCCCCACCTCCCCCGTGACCCCGGGGCCCTGCTGTATCTGGCAGGCTCCGTTCCAGCTCAGCAGCTCTTTGCCCTGGTGGCACAGCAGGCCCCATCCACTCGCAGGCTGGCCTCTGACGCGGCTCTGGCCTCGGTGGTCCATGGCAGCCGCCAGGCTCTGGGCGACGACCCCGTGGGCAGTGAAGGGGCCATGGTGTCTGCCGCATTGGAGGAAAGTGAGTGCCTCCCCCCCCCGGTTTTTCTCCTCTCCCCAGACCCCAGGGCGTCACTGCATCCAGCGGCCTCTGGGGCGCCTTCACAACCCCTCACCCCAGCAGTGCACCAGTCCCTGCCCACTTGCAGGCTGGCCGCCAACGTACCTCAGGCCTTGGTGGGCCACGACAACTGTGGCGGCGGCAGCAGGTCCAGCCTCAGGCCGACGTTCCCGCTGAACTGTCTGGGGCGCCTGTCACCTCAGAGCAGAGTGAGGCCATTTTCCCTGCTTTGTCCCCCTGTCTGCAGACCCCGGGGTTGAGGGAACGGTCCGCCACGGGCTCCGTGGCCAGGCGGGTCCGGTCGCAGGGTGGGCGGCTCCCTGCAATTGCAATGGGGTGGGCTCAGCGTCCAGCCACCAGAGCGCCCATCCTGTCCGGCGGCTCCCTGCACACTGAGGGTGAAAGGCTTGCCATGGGCTCTGTGGGTAGGAGTGAACCCACGCAGCAAGGCAAGTCAGCCAGTGGCCAGGGACCCGTCTGTGAGTGGCAGTTCATGCGGCCAAACACTGTTGGAGCGCATCGAACGTTGTGGGACCAAAACTCAATTATATATAAGAAGATACACACACACTCACACACACACACACACACACACATACACACACACACACTCACTAGGAAGAAGGCCCATTGCAGAGACAAATGTAACGAGTTCTAGCTGGGCTGCTGCCTGCCAGCCCGCCCCTTGGGAGAAGGTGGGGCGGCGGCGGCCTCGTCCGTGGGGCACAGCGGCTGTCTTGGCTCAGGAAGGACGGCTCCAGAGCAAACTAATTTATGCGGCAGCCAAATCGCTCACTCACAACTTTAAGGCCAGTGGCTCACAAAGTGGAATTTTTGCTCACGAGACTCCACAGCTTAGAGGGAGCATTGGTTACAATAGGCTTTGTTTGCTGCAGTGGTGGTAACAGTGGGGGACTTGACACCCCTGAGCATGGTGGGTACTTGGTTGACATTGTCTCCATGATGCTTCCAAGAAACACTTAATATTTCCAGTGCTTATTTAATATATATGCAGAGTACATCATGCGAAATGCTGGCCTGGCTGAATCACAAGCGGGAATTAAGATTGCTGGGGAAAAGATCAACAACCTCAGATATGCAGACGATACCACTCTAATGGCAGAAAGTGAAGAGGAACTGGTTTATTTGTGATGTTTCATGGTTCATGAAGCTGGCATACCATGAACCATACCACATTTTCCCAGTTCATGCCCATCACTACTCAACACCAGTTCTCTAGGTGAAATCCATCTGGTTGTCCTCATGAATTACCCCTGCATTGACCCATGTGGATCTATAAGAACCAGATCATCACTGAGACAGTACCCTAAGACCACAATTGTACCTTTAAAGATTGACTACCTCTTTCAATAGTCTTTCAGTAGTCATGTATGGCTGCGAGAGTTGGACTATAAGGAAGGCCGAGCGCCGAAGAATAGATTCTTTTGAACTATGGTGCTGGAGAAGACTCTTGAGAGTCCCTTGGACTGCAAGAAGATCAAATCAGTCAATCCTAAAAGAAATCAACCCTGACTGTTCCCTGGAAGGCCAGATAATGAAACTGAAGCTCAAATACTTTGGCCACCAAATGAGAAGGGAGCACTCACTGGAGAAGACCTTGATGCTGGGAAAGATTGAAGGTCAGAGAAGATGGGGACGGCAAAGGATGAGATGGTTGGACAGTGTCATCGATGCAACGAACATGAAACTGAGCAAACTTCAGAGGACAGCGGAAGACAGGAGGGCCTGGTGGGATCTAGTCCATGGGGTCGCGAAGAGTCGAACTCGACTGTGCGACTGAACAACAACAACAACAGGGAAAATAGGGTTGAGCTCAGACCACAGGGCACCGTAGCACACACATATCTGTACCAAAAGAATGTAAGAGCAGCCATACTGCATTCGGCCAAAGGTCTGTCTAGTCCAGCATCCTGTTTTGCACAGAGACCAACCAGGTGCCACTGGAAGGTCTACAAAGCCCCCCCCCCCCCCCTTTGTACTCCATTGCATTAGATCACAGTTTGGTGTAGTGGTTAAGAGCGGCAGACTCTAATCTGGAGAACCATGTTTGATTCCCCACTCCTCTACATGCAGCCAGCTGGGTGACCTTGGGTCAGTCACAGTTCTCTCAGAATTCACTTAGCCCCACCTACCTGATAACGTGTCAGTTGTGGGGAGAGGAAGGGAAGGTGATTGTAAGCTGCTTCGAAACTCCTCTTGGTAGTGAAGGGCAGGGTATAAAACCAATTCTTCTTCTTCTTCTTCTTCTTCTTCTTCTTCTTCTTCTTCTTCTTCTTCTTCTTCTTCTTCTTCTTCTTCTTCTTCTTCTTCTTCTTCTTCTTCTGTTCCATTTAGTCATCATGGCTAATATCTCGTTTTCTACTCCTCTTTTAAACCCAGCAAACTGCCAGTGAAGTCCACAAGTTAATTACTTTTAGAGAGAGGGTGCACTTCCTTTCATCAGTCCTGAATGTACTGCCCATCAACTTGATTAGGTGCCTGCAACGAGTTCTGGTATTACGTAGTGATGCCTGAACACCCACCCCTTGCATCCTGTTTGCTGGTTGTGATTATTGGGATATTTGGTTAACACAGCAGAATTTGCCTAGTTATAGAAGTGTGATATTTAGTGAAGTAAATAAATCTCCCCAGAAGTATAGTGAAAAGGTAGAACTTACATTTATTCAAGTAGATCCAGTTCACATTCAGGTTGCGGATGAAAGGAGAAAGAGAAGAACTGGTTGGCTGCTGTGTGAGACAGGATATTGGACTAGATGGAGCACTGGTCTGATGGAAGAAGAAGAGGAGGAGGAGGAGGAGGAGGAGGAGGAGACTGGATTTATACCCCGCCCTTCACTTGGCGTCTCAGAGCGGCTTACAAACTCCTTTCCCTTCCCCTCCCCACAACAGACACCGTGTGAGGTAGGTGGGGCTGAGAGAGCTCTCTCCAGAACTGCCCTGTTTCAAGGACAGCTCTTGTCAGAACTACGGCTTGGCCAAGGTCATCCAGCAGCTGCAAGTGGAGAAGTGGGGAATCAAACCCTGTTCTCCCAGATTAGAGTCCCACATACTTAACCACTACACCAAATAACAGGATTCTTCTTATGTTCTCATACCAAGTCCCTCTCTATGGGGCACCTGGCAGTAACACCGCCACTTGAGGAATCCATACTGAATTCATACACTATGAATGCCAATGTTGCTGCAAGGGATTCCGTTCTTTAAAAGATATGTGCGGCTCAGGCTGTGTCCCCTAACGCAAGCTTCTCAACCTGATAATGTAAATAGATATGTAAAGGCAGAGGTCATTTCGGGGGGGATCGCGGGGGATC
>NW_015173686.1:793155-810522 GCF_001447785.1 Gekko japonicus | reverse complement strand
ACCCCTGCCTGCCTGGGGCCAGGGAGGGCCTTCGAGGGGCTTCCTTGCACTCCCGCCGGCCTTGCAGGTCCACCACCGGGCCCCTCATGGGGCTTGGCAGTGCAGCTGCAAGGCCGCCGCCGGTGGCCGGGACCGTTGGAGGTGGGGCGTGTGGCCTTATGACACACTTCTGGTGATGTCAGGGGTGTGGCATATGCTAATGAGTTATGCTAATGAGTTCCCCTAGCTCTTTTTCTACGAAACGACCCCTGTGTAAAGGTATTATGCAGGCAGACCTCATGTTACAGAAAACCGAGCGCTGATGCTCAAAATGGCAGCCCTGTGTTAGGCTCTCCCCCTCCCCTCCATAATGTGAGGAACAACTTAACATGTGTCTGGACCGCATTCTGCTGAGCATTTCTCTGCCTCCACCAGCATGAGCCAATGAAGTGGAACAGGGCTGGAGAAAGGCACAGAATAACTGTGTTCAGTATTGTGGAGGGGGTGCGGGGAACAACACAGGGCTGGTGTTTTCAGTGGAAGGCATGTGTTTCTTATAATGTGTAACTCCGCCCTCAGTTGCCGGTCCTCACTCTTTTTTTCCTCCATGCTGTTAAAAGCCATCAGTTTGTTTTTAAAGCCACCTTCCGGCATTCGTAGTCTCTGAAACACCTTTTAAACCTGTCAATTGTGTGGTGCTTTTAAAAAAAACTAACAAAAAAAGACTGGCTTCTACTCCGAGGACCATAAACAGCTTCCTAAAGCAAGAGGGAGAGTGTTATTAATTACATTGCCTAATGAACTCATTTGGCTCCTTTCCCAGCTTCCAAAAGAACACTCATCCCAGCTTGGGATACTGTTGTTCCCTTGTAATTATGTTTATATGGAAAGTTAATTTTTGTTTTCATAAATTGATTTGAGGCTTCTGGAAGCTATTTGGAGATAATTAACTCTGCCCACACAGACCTGTAGGAAAATGGCTGTTTGTTCAGCTTATGAGGTTGTACTCAATGCAAAGTATGGGGGGGGGGGAACAGGACAGAAGCCGACGAATATTGATGCGTGCAATTGGTCTTTTCCTTACAGAGTCAAACCTCTATGCACTGCTTTAGGGAAAGGACTTTGATTTGAGCCAACTTTTAATACTGGTTCCAATTCAGGTCTTCCGTTCTGGAATAAATGGATTATAACATAAGCAGTGTTCCCTCTGAGTTAGTGTGAGGTAGCTCACAGTTTTTTAGCCTCCAGCTCACACATTTTTGTCTTAGCTCAGGAAGGGTGGCTCCAGAGGAAACTAATTTATGCAGTAACCAAATTGCTTGCTCACAACTTTAATGCCAGTAGCTCACAAAGTAGGATTTTTGCTCACAAGACTCCACAGCTTAGAGGGAGCATTGAACATAAGGAAAATCCTAAACTGTGAGTACGACTTACAATTAAATGTCATGGCTGGTATCATACCACTCCGAGGCCATCGTCCAGTCTAAAGAGCCTTCCGACAATATTGTAAATATACATTTTTATTTTATTTTCAACAACAATAATGAAACAATAATTCAGTCAACAATAACAGAGTACGCAACAATATAACACAAATAAACTCACAACTTATATTAACAATAAGGTATAAGAGAGTCAAAGCTTAGGAAAATCCATACATGTAGATACCATATGCTATAAGAGAGAGGAACATGTAATTGTGATACTGTTTATTTTTTTAAAAAGATCATTACCATCAATTTCTAGCACTGCTGAATCAAGCGGGGGTGCCATTTTCCCAGTAAATTGGACTGATACATAGGGTTCCCATCTCTGGCAATTTTATCTGATACTTTATCTGATACTTCATCTGATACTTACTTCCACCGATTGAAGTAGCTATTCCCCTTTGGCAGTGTGCAAAAGTGCAGACTTACATATATATTGGTGGGTTTTCAGGTGAACCTTTGGGTCATATTCATCCTTCAACAAAAGATCAGTCCACAGTACCACGATACCACTCTTAAAAGTACCTGCACTCCAAAAGGCATTATTAATTTTGTGGTTGTGGCTGTGCATTGTGACACAACTCTGATTTATAAGCATTGGCTCTTAAACTCTGAATTCTAGTTCTCTTTCTGTCTTTTATTTACTGGGATTCTGAACCATTATAATGTGAAAAAGATTCAACTCAATCTACACAATAAATTAAATCAAGCAAGTCACATTCAAAACAATCAAGAAAGGCAATTCCTAAATAGCAGCATAACAAAACAGCTCTCACATCACAGAACCATACGGTAAAACTATGAGACTAATAATACAGGGCCTCTAATCATGTGCAGAATGTACCCCTTCCCAGCCGGCTCATTTCTGTAGCCGTTATTCATCATGTAGCCACAGATTTATTGTGAACACAGTCATACTTATGATGAAAATAACTTGCAGTCGCTACATCATACCCAAGGTATTAACAGCATGCAGGTCTGCAAATGTAAACACACACACCTCTGGATTCAGGAGAACACTCTCCCAGACTGATCCACCTCACAATGTTATGAGGATAAGATAGAGGAGGGGAAAACCATGGAAAAATGGGATACAAAAAAGGGACATCTATTGTAGCTTTATAAACTTGTATCTGCATTGCTTATTCCAGTGTTTCCCAACCAATGCTCCCTCTAAGCTGTGGAGTCTTGTGAGCAAAAATCCTACTTTGTGAGCTACTGACATTAAAGTTGTGAACGAGCGATTTGGCTACTGCATATGAGCCCCAGAGGACACGGAGGCCTATGAATCAACATCTTCTAGCAGTCCCTGGCCCTGGGGATGTCTGACTAGCCTTGACCAGGGCCCGGGCTTTTTGACCCTGGTGGAATGAGCTTCCCTATGAGATCAGGGCCCTGCGGGATTTATTACAGTTCTGCAGGGCCTGCAAGACGGAGCTCTTCCACCGGGCTGTCAGTTGAGGCGGTGGACATCCCTTTCCCCTCCTGGCTATCTCCTCTTTAGTGGCCTGGATCTTAATATCGGTACTGCTGAACTGACATCAGAACTAGCTTGTTTGCATGGTATTTTATGGTTTTACTGTTTTTAATTGTTATCTTTATTGTTGTTTTAATGGTATTATATTGAGATTGTTGTGAACCGCCCTGTGCCCGTCCATGGGGAGGGTGGTATATTAAATAAATAAATAAATAAAATCAAAATGGTTTTCGGCTAAACATTAGGAAGAACTTCCTGACAGTTGGAACAGGCTTCCTCAGGAGGTGGTGGGCTCTCCTTCTTTGGAGGTTTTCAAACAGAGGCTGGATGGCCATCTGACATCAATGTGGATCCTGTGAACTTAGGCAGATCACAAGAAATGAGGACGGGAAGGTTGCATCAGTGCTTAATTCCCATGGCCCTTTCTTACATGCCCAGGGAAATGCTGATCGCCACTTTGGGGTCAGGAAGCAATTTTTCTCCAGGCCAGTTTGGCTGGGGATCCTGGAGGTTTTTTTGCCATTTTTCTGTGCATAGAGCAGGGGTCACTGTGTGTGTGTGTGGGGAAAGGTATTTGAGAATTTCCTGCTTTGTACAGGGGGTTGGACTAGATGACCCCAGAGGTCCCTTCCAACTCTATGATTCTGTGATCTAGCTGGCTACAGTAGAAAATAGAATGCTGGACTTCGACTGGTGCCAAAGTCACAGGAGCCAAAAAACCTTGAGCCATCCTTGGACGGGCCACCATGCCAAATAAATTTGGAATTTGTTGGGTGGCCATACCCCCAAAATTGAGAACCATTGGTTTAGTCTACAAGAGGCTATAAGCAATACTATTCCGCCAAGCGTTTAACAGCCCAGATCAAACACTCTAGCACTTTATATGGACGGCCGCCATGTGCAAATTGTAATGCTCTAATTGTAATTTTATTGTTAATAAGTTATATTGGCTGTTTTATTGATTATTTTTAGATGTACTGCATTAATCTTTACTGGTTTTTAATTGTTGTAAGCCGCCCTGAGCCGCTTTGGCGGGAGGGCAGGATAAAAATCTAATAAATAAATAAATAAATAAATATTCCCAAAAGAGGAGCTGCAGTTGGCTGTGGCTTTCTGAACAGTGTACCTGTAGGAGGCTCATGCTTGCATCCATCGTTATATTGTCAGATGTGCAGTGGAGCCATCTGAGGTGTGCACCTGAACATTGCAAATGTGTGATGTGACCCTATGAGATTTAAATGGAGGTTCTGTCCCTCTAGGAACTGGCAAGGGCAGCTTCATTCAGCTGGGCTGTCATTAGCTTTATTAAACATGAATGGAATTCCCACATGTCCTCCCCTACATTTCGGAGAGGTCACAGCTGAGCTCCTGAACAGATTATGGGCTGCCGGCCAAATAACCAGAGGAGCTTGTGAGTGCCGGCTTGCTTTTCAGTGGGCCGCGTGCAAAGGTGCTGGCTGGTATATCCCAAGGTTATCATACATTTCCCTAATGGATCCCCATGCATAATGAATGTGCTCATTAACAGATTGATTGGGAGGAAGGAGTTCACTGCAGAGGCCCAGAGCATGTTTTCAGGTGCCTGGAGAGACCGATGATTGATGAGTTAATGGTACCCAGATCTGCAGTGTGGACCTCAGCAGGGGCACTTGAAGGAAACCACCTTCTGGTGCTTGGACTTCCCTTGAAAGTTCCTTTTCCCTTATTCATGCATTTTGGTGTGAGGAGTCCAGAGGTATCTGTGGATTATTCTGCAGTTTATGTTTGTACAACCCCACCCCCTCCAGCCATTGAGGTAAGGTAAATCTTCTTCACCCCAAAACATCAGATTCATGCAAATGTTCACCTTTTCGTATCTGCTTTTTGATGGTGGTTCTTCTGGGTCATTCCACCTCCCCCCACCCCTGCATTTGCTTCTTCCTTTCTTGATTCGTGTCCATACAAATGTGTGTGTGTGTGTGAATGAGGTGTCAGGAATATCACAGTTGTCCATAAAGAGGAGCTGATGCCAGCTGACATTTTCACAAGGAGGGCTGGACGAAGGGAAGGAATAGTTTGATACCACCTGAACCATTAGCAAGTAAATGGAGGCCCCTGCCACATGGGGGGGAAAAGCACGGCCAAAGTGTGGCTTTTTAGAGCCGCACCAAAAAAGACACGCGGCGGCGGGATCAGACAGATCCCCTGAGCTGCCGCGCAGTTGCTCCCCGGCATGATCAGATGCCGGGGGGGACCACTGAAGAGAGAACGAGGCAGCTGGCTGTGCATGTGTGCGCATGCGCAGTTCGGCTGGGAGCCTCGAATGCTCCTGAAGACGGGCGTGCCGACAATCCCACGGCCGCGCTTGCTGCGGTGTTTCAGGTAAGTCCTGCTCTTTTGCAGGTTCTTTTTTTATGCGCATTTTCGGCCTGAAGGGCCGGATCGGGGACTGGTGCGCGCCGCTTCCCAGATGTTGCGGTGTGATCACGCCCGTTTGCTGCGCCCCCGATCCGTCCCTCTTCTGGGCCTAAACCTCCCGTGTGACCGGGGCCGGAGAGTAGTTTTTCCTTAAGTCTAAATACATACTTCTTCCCAGGACTTCTTCTTCTTTTTTTGGAAATAGAGGTGCTGGAACTCTCAAGAGGGAAAGGAAGGTTTCAATCGGTGTACTGAAAACTCATGAACTTTTAAACATTTTTAAAAGAATTTTGTCAAAGAGGTTCCGGAACTCTGTTCCGGCGCATTCCCCCAGGAAAGAAGCCCTGCTTCTTCCAATAGGCAGCCATTCGGTATGGTAGCGTGACGATATCATGCTGTCAAATAGCAATGTAGCAACATTACAAGAGGTCTGTCCAGTCCAGCACATTTCCCCCCCAGAATGACCAATCAGATACCATTAACATCTAGGACCTTCGGTGATGATAACAATATTCCACACAACAGTATCTGTGTAAACCATTTGACACACCTTGTAAGCAGAAGGTGGTGGCCTGAGGACAAAGCAGGGATCTGGTCTACTGAGGTTCCTTGGGCTTTTTCCTGCTAATCGTTCTTATGAGAATTTTGTGTGGCAATTTTTGTAAGGCTATATTGAATGCCATTCCCTGGATAGTCCAGTCTGTCCAGGTCTCATCAGATCTTGGAAGCTAAGTAGGTTCTGTCCTGGTTAGGACTTGGAGGGGAGACCTCCAAGGAAGTCCAGGGTTGCTATGCATAGGCAGGCAATGGCAAACCACCTCTGTTCATCTCTTGCCTTGAAAACCTTATGTAGTTGCCTTATGTAGTTGTACAGTCAGCTGTAACTTGACAGCCCTTTTACCACCATATTGAATCAGGGCTACTTTCACATAGAGGTTTTTCACTGCTTCAGCTATTGAAGTGGAAGCACTGTTTCATTGGAGTATCCACATAATATCACAGTCTAATTGGGCTCTATCAGCCATTCCCTATCTTTGCTATGCTTTTCCCCAAAGTTGCTTTTCTCCAGTCTTTTTGGAGGAAGGTAATCTAAGCATCTCATACCACCTGAATGGAAAGGCACTCATTCTCAAAAATCCCACCAATGCTGGTGCCATTTCCTTTTAATCAGCATTTCACATCTACAGTTTTCCCTGCCGTGCCACTGGACGCTTTGGCGAGGTGGCCTTTTAAAACACACCACTAACCACTACAGCACTATAATATTATAGCGCTAAAACACTTTTTAAAAAAATCATCAAACAGTCCACCAGTAGCAAGGCAGGGAAAATGGCAGCTGGTGGAGGAAAGTGCACAGAAAAGTCCCCTGTGGAAGCTCTGTTGGGACTGGACATGCTTCTGTATTTGCAGCAACAATGGATGCAAAATGAAGAATCCTCACCAGTTGGATGCAGCCTATCACTGATTGCAAGTTCTGAAGTGACAATGGGTGCGGTCGCATGTGCCAGATAAAACGGTGTGTGTGTGGGGGGGGAGTGAGTTGCACGATCACACACCCCTTTGAAGCTGTGGGCGCAGCACATCAGTGTGTGATCAGACACAACTGCGGGTGAGTCTTTTTTGTGTGTGCTGTTTGTTTCCCATGCACTTTAACGAGGAATTGATGAACCGCACCTCCGCACTAAGGGCTCCCTATAAAGTTTGCGATGATGCGCATACTGCAAAGGGGAGAAAAAACCAATGGCATGGAGTTGGGATGGCCTGATCAGACCATCCCGATGGCATGAGAGGGCGCTGGAGCAATCAGACAGGGGAAAGTCCATCCATGGCTCGTCGTAAACTGTTTACTGCTGGACTTTCCCTGGTGTCTTTTAACTCCACTTCTGCGGCGGAGCAGGATGGGTTGCTGACAGCTGCGGGGCGCTTCCCAGATGTTGTTGTCTGATCACGCCCTTTAAATCCACCTGGCATTTGCACTTATGTCGGGTCTAATTGTGCGTATGATCACAGGCAATGTGTGGTCAGAATGATCAAATCTTTCCCCATCCTTCATTCTGTAAGAGGAGTTACTTAGGGCTGGTTTACACACGCACAGTCATTAGGGATGCTCAAGAATCCACCAACGTGACTCATGCCCTGTTTGCCAGTCACAAACAGGGAGCTGGTTTTTCAACAGATTGTGAAGTGGCTTTTTGACAGTTTCCTTCATAAGACTAGAGTACAGTGCAGCTGGTTTTCGGTGCGTGTGCCATCTCAAATAGCCCAATGGCGTTCCCCTGTCCTTGCAGGGTCCCCGCTCCACTGAGCAGGCAATTGTTTAACTAGCAGTCATGAATTGTATAAACCACTCATAAATAAACACCGTGTTTTAAAATAATCCTACAATTCAGTGTTTGTCTAAGTAATCCTTTGGCCTATTAATGGCTGCCGAGTTGTTTGGACTGGCTGTGTTTTCATGCATGCCTCATTTTGCCCAAACCCAATGATAACCTATTTGGCAGATGCTGAAGCCATTCAGTGCCGAACTGAACAGACCCAGTGATAGGATCATGTTGTCCCATCATCACAGCTAAATATAGGTCCCAGTCACACGGGCAGGAAAATGCGGGGGGGGGGGACGTGGCTGTTAGCCCCAGGGCTAAAAACCGCGCGTTTGCTCGAGCAGACTTACCGATCGAGGTCCCATGGAGGTCCCGTGGTAGGGGGGAGGTGCCCATCACTCCACAGTCCTGCGGCGCAGCAAAGAAGCGGGGTTCGGGGCAAACAAGTTTGGTTTTTTTTTAAAAACTCAAATGTGCGCATGCTCTCTTGGGTGCTTGTGTGCATCCGTGGAGACTTTGAAAAAAACAAACCCTTTTTCCGAGGGGATATGGGCGGGCGCCGGAACTACCACCGGAAATGCGATCAGACGCCCGCCCTTGCCCCACGGTTTCAGGAAACTAGTACCTCCGAGGTACTAGTTTTTTACCGCGCATCTTCCGCGGGAAGCCTCGGGTTCGCCACGGGGGCTCGACGCTTCTCAGATGTGGCGGTGAGATCGCGCCCAGAAAATCCGCCTATCTTCCATCCCTCTAGCGTGCCTAATGCTCCGTGTGACCACAGCCATGGTAAGTTTGACTGTTGAACACGCTCACTGGAAAATTTTGTTGTTGTTGTTATTCAGTCACACAGTCGAGTCCCACTCCTTGCGACCCCATGGACCAGATCACGCCAGGCCTTCCGGTCTTCCGCCATCCTCTGAAGTTTCCTCTGGAAAATTTGCAGCATCCCTAATATGCATCTCTCCTAGAGTTGCATGTGTAAAGAAACCACCACAAGCCTAACACTAGGGTTCCCAAATCCCCCCGGGGGATGGAATTCCCCCCGGTTTCGAGTCCCGATTCCCGCTCCTGCGGAATCGGGGCCCGGGGGAAACCCCAACCCCATGTGTGCGTCACCCGGAAGTGACGTCGCATGCTGGGGGCGGGGCGACGCCATTTGAGGGGAAAACAAAGAGTTTTCCCCTCAAATGGCGTCGCCCCGCCCCAGCGTGTGACGTCACTTCCGGTGACGCTCCGGAAGCGCGCCCGCACTTTGCGCGCGCGCGCACACATCCCCGGCCGGCTTCCGGAGCTACAGGATGCTCCCCCGCCGGTAAGCTTTTTCGATTTGGCAACCCTACCTAACACTGTGAATAGAACTTTTTTTTAATCACTCAACAGCAAGTGCCATTGTTTCTGGTGGAATCAGCCCACAGATTCAGCTGCTCGCCGTAATCATGATGAGAAATTAGGAGGTGCAGGGAATGGATAGAAAGAAGAGTTGACTTTTTATTCCCAGCTTTTTTCTACCTTAAGGAGTCTCAAGGTGGCTTACAAGGAGGTTCCATTTAGTCATCATAGCCACTGATGGACCCTACCAGTTTGGTGTAGTGGTTAAGTGTGAGAGCCAGTTTGGTGTAGTGGTTAAGTGTGCAGACTCTAATCTGGGAGAACCAGGTTTGATTCCCCGCTCCTCCACTCGCAGCAGCTGGATGACCTTGGGCAAGCCATAATTCTGTCAGAGCTGTTCTCTCAAGGGCAGTTCTGGAAAGAGCTCTCTTAGCCCCACCTACCTCACAGGGTGTCTGTTGTCGGGAGGAGAAGGGAAACCAGTTTCTAAGCCACTCTGAGACTCCTTCAGGTGGTGAAGGGGTACAAATCCAATATCTTCTTCTTCTTCTACCCTCTATGAGATAGTCTGAAATCCTTTTAAAGCCATCAAGCTTGTGACTGAGGAGGAGGAGGAGGAGGAGTTGGTTTTCATACCTTGCTTTTCTGTACCTTCAAGCCACTTACAATTGCCTTCCTCTCCCCACAACAGGCACCTTGTGAGGTAGGTGGGGTTGAGAGAGCTCTGAGAGAACTGTGACTGGCCCAGGCCCATAGCCAGAAGTTTTTGTGGGGGGGGGCAAGAAGGGGGCAGTTTATACAGTGGAGCTGACAGCGTGGAAGGGTGGGCAGAGGGTGAGTGGGGGAAGTAAGCGAGGGAAAAGTGAGTGCAGGGCATGGGGGAGGCGGGAGACTTGGCGGTGGGCAACAGCCTGGCATGACAGGAGCGATGCTGGACCAGGCTGAGGAGCAGCAGGAAGAGAGCAAGACGGTGCAGGGCGCGATGGCACGGGCAGCCCCATAGGAAAACTGAAACAGGGAAGAAGCTGAGACAGCAGCCACTCAGCAGCTACCTGACTCCAGCAACCTGTGGGTGGAGACTGGGGAAGAGTGACTGGCATGGCGAAACATCAGTGCCAGCAACTGGCAGAGGCCATGTGCCCAGCTAAAGCTGCTGCACTCTGGAGAGCTCAGAAGAATGGCCAGCAAGGGCAGGTCGCTGGGGACACCGAGGGAGGGGCAAAAGAGCCAGATGCGGGAACACATGTCCGAGGAGAGGTCGCTTTGGGTTGGAGAATGAGGTAGCAGAGCGGGATCTACCACTTCTGGCTGCAAGTGGGAGGAGCAGGGGTCATTTCCTGCAGGAGCGCACAGGAGCGGAGCTCCCGCAGTAAAGAGCCCAGGGGGCGGGCACATGCAACAAGCCCCGCCCCCTGCTCCCAGCAGCCCTCAGTCAGAGCAAGAAGCAGCCAGGTAAGCTGCAGAGTCCCCCCCATCCCCCGGTCCAAAACAGTCCAGTGGCACCTTTAAGACCAGGTTTTATTCAGGTATAAGCTCTCCCTCCTCTGTGAGGACAGATCTGCATGACCCCCCCCCAATAGCTAGCAATCCAAAACAGTCCAGTGGAGCCTGAGCGGTGGGTGTTGCCTTCTGATACACTTCCAGTGATGTCAGGGGGTGTGACATATGCAAATAAGTTATGCTAATGAGTTATGCTAATGAGCTCCTGCACCTCTTTTTCTACGAAATGACCCCTGGGGAGGAGTATACTTTTTTTGTCAATACTCTTCCATTAGGGGGGGGGAAACATTTACAGATGAAAACTAAGCAAATGAAAGCCCTGAAGTAGCATGCAGCTAGTCAGGGGTGTGAGGGGGCATGGCAAATTCAGGAGGGGCATCGCCCTTGTGTGCCCCCCGTGGCTATGGGCCTCCACTGGCCCAAGGTCACCCAGCAGGCTTCACGTGGAGGAGGGGGAAATCAAACCTGGTTCTCTAGATTAGAGTCCGCCACTCTTAACCACCACACCATGCAAATGAGACCCAAAGGAGTATCTCAGCCAGGGCCCCCAATAACAGGAGATCACCTCGAGTGGGTATTGCAGGGCTTATGTGTGGAAGGGTGTGGGGCAGTGGACCTACCCCTAAGTTAATGCAATTATACTTCAGTAGGCAAGTCTATCAGTACTGAAAGAGCACCAGAAATTATGACACCAGAGACTTCCGTATTTGCCCCTCTCTAGTCTCACTTCAGGGGCTGTCAGGTGGCTCAGAGGTTAAGATGCTGAGCCGCAGACCAAAAGGTCTGTAGATCAGCAGTTCGAGACCCTAATGCTGCATGACGGAGTGAGCTCCCATCTCTGGCCCCAACTCCTGCCAACCTAGCAGTTCGAAAGCATGAAATTGCAAGTAGATAAATCGGTACTGCTTCAGTGGGAAGGTAACAGCGTTCCGTGCGCCTTGGGAGTCATATCAAAAGGGAGTCATGCTGGCCAAATGACAACAGAAATGTCTTCGGACAGCGCTGGTGCTTGGAAACGGAGATAAGCACCGCCCCCTAGAGTCAGATTCGACTGGCTTTCGAGCAAAGGAAACCTTTACCTTTAGTCTCACTTTGCCCTGATCTGTATGGCCCAGGCTAGTCCAATCTTGTTAGATCTCGAAAGCTGAGCAAGGTCAGCCTTGGTTAGTATTTGGATGGGAGACCCCCAAGCAATACAAGGGTCATGATGGGGAGGCAGGCCATGGCAAACCACCTCTGAACACCTCTTGCCTTGAAAGCCATAAGTCAGCTGGGACTCGATAGCCCTTTCCACCGCCAGTCTCACTTCCAAGTCTCTTTGCCACACGGAGCAAAAGATTCTTCTGGCAGCATCGTGCTCGGAGGCCGAGCCAAGCATCTCGCAACCAGCCCGCGTACACTCTCATCAATTTTAGAGTTGTCGATTTGCATTTTTACACTCCCCGTCTCCTGGGCGAATTCCCAGGCCTACCGTTCCGTGAGTTACATCGAGTGCTTCAGTCGGAAAGGGGAGGGAATTTTTTTGCATATCAAAAGGGAGCGTGCTGGAACAACAGCCCCGGATGAGATCAGAAACCGAACTTCCAGAAGACACTTGTAGTGTTTCATCAGCAATTCATGTCACTAGAAAGCGGCCGTGTATGTTATTCAGAACGGGGCTGCTTATTTCAAAGACCGGTTTCTCATTACCCCCCCTCCTCCCCACCTCTCTCTCTTTTTGGCCTTTATTCAGACATGAACGTAACACATCTAGCTCCGTACAAATGTATGCACTTTCTGGGCTCGGCTGTTTCAACAACTGCAAACTACAGCCGGGGTCCTAACTTCCGTTTGCAAACCAAACAGTATATCCTGTGAGGCTCTGCACACAGATGCAGAGCACATGCTGAGGAGGGGCAGCCGTCGGGGCCCAGGACTTCCAGTGGGGCACACTGCGGCTGACCCTCGCCCCAACACTTTTCCTGCCGCCTGTCCGTACCTGTGCTCTCGACTGCCTGGAGTTACTGAAGGAAGGGCGTGCGGATGGAGAACAGCAGCGGCTCTCCTGGTGGCAACGGCGGCTGCAGTGCCAGCTGCATACATTGACTGGCACTTTCGGGGAAATGGTGTACAGGTGCAGGCGACTGAGCATGGGCGGTGGGAGGGCTTGCAAGCAGGAGGAGGATGCCCAGGCAGGTGGGGGCATGCAGGTGTGAGGGTGGGAGCGAGGGTCCGGGTGGTGGGCAGACGGGGGCCTCTGGGCACTGTCTGGCCAGGGTCCCCCAAAACTGGAACTGGCCCTGGTGGAGGTGAGCCATTTCCCCCAAAGAAATATCCTTGAGCATGGTCAGAGTGTCTTCAATTTTGAAAGCTCTATACTTTTGTCTGTCTGGTGTTTTCTGGGGACACCACTGGACCAGGTGTCCAGAGGCCTCTTGCTTAGAGTAGCTGTAATTATCTACCACTATGGTCCAAATACGGTTCAGGATATACTTTCCCCTGAGCCAAGCCATTGGTCCATCTAGCTCAGTATTTTCTACTTTGACTGGCAGTGGCTGTCTCCTAGGAAAGTGTTTCCTAGCCTGTGGGTTGGGACCCAAAAGTGGGTCTCAGAGCCTCTGAAATTGGGTTGTGAGCCAACCCTCCCTGATGGCCACTTCTGCCCTTTTCATTGCTCTCTTTTGCATTTTGGAAGCCATGGTCTGACCCTGGAAACAGTATCCTCCATGTCATACACGAGTTGGCATTTTTCTTCACTGCGTATAGATGTTGATCGAGTAAAACATGTCCTGATGGTTACAAGAGTGAGTTTCTTAGATTGTTAGGGGGGATTCGAGGGAGTAATGGAGGAGACGAAGGTGGCCGAAGGCTCGAATGTAAACTCCATGCAAAGGCTGTGCATGTTGGAATGTCGCTTGCTTGGGATTCATAGTGGGGGCAGCTGTGCCCTTTGTGGGATGTTCTCAAAACACCTGGTTAGTCCCTGTAGAAAATGGAATGCTGAACCAGATAGGTTCCAAGGTCATAGTTTAACTAGGACACCAAAAAGCCTTGAGCCAGCCCTGGCTGGGTTACCATACCAAGTAAGTTTGGACTTGTGAGCCACCATACCAAGAAAGTTAGGATGGGAATCTCTGCCATAGGGAGAGATTCCCTCATTTAGGGAAAGATTCCCTCACCCTCATTTAAGAGCAGAGATTCATTCGCTGGAGATGCCAAGCACTGGATCCAAGACTTTCTTCCTGCAAGGCATGTGCTTTATTACCCCTAAGCCATAGCCCCTCTCCTGGCCAGCCAGAGACCAAAACATGTGCATTTTGGTGTAGTGGTTAGTTTAGTGAGTCATTTTGAGAGCCAGTTTATTGTAGTGGCTAAGAGTGTGGACTCTAATCTGGGAAAACTGGGTTAGATTCCCCACTCCTTCACATTCAGCTGCTGGTGTGACCTTGGCTCAGTCACAAGTTTTCTGAGAGCTGTTCTGGAAAGAGCTGTTCTTGAAAGAGCTCTCTCAGCCCCATCTCCCTCACAGGGTGCCTGTTGTGGGGAAGAAAAGGGAAAGGAGTTTGTAAGCCACTCTGAGACTCCTTTGGGTAGTGAAGGTCGGGGTATAAATCCAATCTCCTCCCCCCTCCCCCCCTTCATTTGCCAAATGTATACCCTAAAACAAGTTATTTCTGCACCTCTTTATCAAGGGGTGGATCTCCACATGGTGGTACAGAATTCCAGTTTAACATGTAGAACTATATCCTGGATATGCAAACCAAAGTTTTATATCTCTGTCAAGGGACATATTGAGTTATTGACTAAGTACTAACTTACTCTTTTCTTTTTCCTTTTTCTTTTTAAGATATGAATTGGGCATGAATTTGAAATGGAAATGATGAAAGGAGAGCGTACAAGTTGGCTTGAAACCCAACATCAAGAAAACTAAGATCATGGCATCATGGCATCCGGCCCCATCACTCCTTGGCAAATAGAAGGGGAAGTCGTGGAAGTAGTGACAGACTTCATGTTCCTGGGATCCCAAATCACCGCAGACTGTGACTGCAGCCATGAAATTAAAAGACGCCTGCTCCTTGGGAGGAAAGCGATGGCAAACCTAGACAGCATAATAAAAAGTAGAGACATTACCCTGCCAATGAAAGTCCATATGGTCAAAGCTATGGTTTTCCTAGTAGTAATGCATGACTGTGAGAGCTGGACTGTAAGGAAGGCTGAGCGCTGAAGAATAGATGCTTTTGAATTATGGAGCTGGAGAAGACTCTTGAGAGTCCCTTGGATTGCAAGGAGATCGAATCAGTCAATCCTAAAAGAAATCAACCCTGACTGTTCCCTGGAAGGCCAGATAATGAAACTGAAGCTCAAATACTTTGGCCACCAAATGAGAAGGGAGCACTCACTGGAGAAGACCCTGATGCTGGGAAAGACTGAAGGTAAAAGAAGACGGGGACGGCAAAGGATGAGATGGTTAGACAGTGTCATAGATGCAACAAACATGAAATTGAGCAAACTCCGGAGCATGACGGAAGACAGGAGGGCCTGGCATGATGTGGTCCATGGGGTCACGAAGAATCGGACTCAACTGTGCGACTGAACAACAAAAAATTGAATGGAAAACTATTCCCCGCTGAAGTTCAAACAGAGCTTCATCAATGCCCACCAGTACCAATCAATTCAAGAGATGAATAAGGTGCAGGAGAATACTAGGGATGCTCAAGCACCTGCCTGTTCAGATTACATAAGAACATAAGAACATAAGAGACGCCAATGTTGGATCAGGCCAAAGGCCCATCCAGTCCAACACTCTGTGTCACACAGTGGCCAGAAATACCAGTGCCATCAGGAGGTCCAGCAGTGGGGCCAGGACATTAGAAGCCCTCCCACTGTTGACCCCCCCCCAAGCACCAAGAAGACAGAGCATCACTTGCCCCAGAGCCCCTAGCTATACCTTGTGGCTAATAGCCACTGATGGACCTCTGCTCCATATGCTTATCTAATTCCCTTTTGAAGCCGTCCATGCTTGTAGCACCCACCACTTCCTGTGGCAGTGAATTCCATGTGTTAATCACTCTTTGGGTGAAGAAGTACTTCCTTTTATCCGTTCTAACCCGACCGCTCTGCAGTTTCATGGAGTGCCCACGAGTTCTTGTATTGTGAGAAAGGGAGAAAAGTACCTCTTTCTTTACCTGCTCTTTCCCATGCATAATCTTATAAACCTCGATCATGTCACCCCTCAGTCGTCTTTTCTCCAAGCTAAAGAGCCCTAAGCGCTTTAACCTTTCCTCATAGGGAAAGTGTTCCAACCCTTTTATCATTCGAGTTGCCCTTTTCTGCACTTTTTCCAAAGCTATTATATCCTTTTTAAGGTGTGGTGCCCAGAACTGCACACAGTATTCCAAATGAAAGTTGCTAACAGAGAGCCAAACTATGGCCCTTTTCTGCACTCTCTTTTTAATCCACATTCACTGTGGTGTCCCCCAACCTATTCTGCACTAAAATCAAACTCAACCTTCTTTTTAATCCAGTCCCCCCCCCCCATTCTGCACTAAAAATTTCAACCTTCTTTTTATTCCAGGTCCCCCTCCCCATTCTGCGTTACTTTGCCTCCCTTCAGTGGTCAGCCCAGTTTCAGCCTGCTGTTGCCCCCAGGTTATTTGGATGTTGTTTTGCCATGGACTTAAATTGCTTTGACTTGAACACTGAGAAAATCCGGAAGAGCAGGCAAATGTGGAAAGGACCTAAAAGTGACACTGAACACAAGTTTGATCCAGTGCTTGGGACTCCATGTGTTTCCTACCCCCTCTGCTGTGCACTCACTGCTGCAGTCACATGTGCTACCATTCCCGTGTTCTCTGGCCACAGGTTTTGTGATTGCGCCATCAAGTGGTTGAAGAAACAATAGCAAGGTAATCTAATTGTAAACAAACCAAACAACTGGGTGCCCTGTCTGGTGTTTGGGTGATATGGTAGACAGCACAGACACATGGAACATTGTTGGGAACATGAACAAGTAAAGATGCAGCTTCATGTTAAAGGGCAGAGAGGCAACACTTGATGGAACACGTGTTCTACTACCCTGCTGGATAACTGCTTCACTCTATAGACAATTGTTTAAATAGACAATTAGATCACTCATAAATAATATAATTATCTAAATCATATAAACAGACAAAGAAAGAAAGGAAGGCAGTGTATTTTTTAAAAATTACTCTTCTTGTCCTCTGCATTTGGGCTTCTCAGAGGTCATTTCGGGGGGAACGCGGGGGAACGCAGTTCCCCCGGGTGAGGTACGGGGGCAGGGCACATGACGAAGCCCCGCCCGCTGCTTCTGGCCGGCCCGCTTCCGGCCCTCATTCAGCCAGGAGGAGGCAGGAGAAGAGGGAGGGTAAGTTGCTTCCTCCCTGCCTCTCCCCACCCCTGCCTGCCTGGGGCCAGGGAGGGCCTTCGCGGGGCTTCCTTGCACTCCCGCCGGCCTTGCAGGTCCACCGCCGGGCCCTTCATGGGGCTCGGCAGTGGAGTTGCAAGGCCAGCGGCCGAGATCGTTGGGGGCGGGGTGTGTGGCCTTATGACACACTTCCGGTGATGTCAGGGGGTGTGGCATATGCTAATGAGTTATGCTAATGAGTTCCCCTAGCTCTTTTTCTACGAAACGACCCCTGGGGCTTCTTATGTGTTTGTGTGTCTGCATCCTGCAATGGCCATTTTGTGGTTGGCTCTTCCTTCCGCAGTGAGCATTTTGTAGTTGCACCCACCACCCTTTGTCAGAATTCCAAAGGTGACCACAGGTTCAAAAAGGTTGGGGAGCCCTGATCTAAGTAATCCTTTGTGATGCTAATGGCCTGTGAAAAGTTTGAATTGGCAGTGACTTTATACATGGGGACTTTTGGAAAATGTGCTG
>NW_015173686.1:789909-793106 GCF_001447785.1 Gekko japonicus | reverse complement strand
CCGAACAATCGGCTCACTTTTGATCACCACTTTTGAACATGTTAAGATTGACAGTTGGACAGTCAAATGTGTTCATGGTGACATTTGTGGAATCCCTAGAGAATACTGGGCAGATACAAGGCAGATTTTCAATTTCCGTAGGGCAACAACACAACAGAAAATGTGACTGTGGTATTCTGTGTTAAGCAAGATTGTGCCCTAGAACATATTTGCAAATCATCTACTAAACAGAAGCATCTGACTCATTGTTCTGTCTGTGGAAGACAAAAGAATACAGAAATCCTTTCAGAAGTTTAGGAAGTTTGCAAATTGCTGACTTAAGAAGTAGATATCTGATACTGGTGGATACTGTTGTGGCACCTACAGTAGGCTTAGAAATATTGTAATTTTCTCTTTGGCAGTTCATTCTGTAAGTTCTTTTATCTTTCGCCTCCAAAACTAAAGATGTTATTCTTTCTGAAAAACAGTATTTGACATGCTGCACCGACCTTATTGACAGATCCGATACGACTCAAGCCGTTTCTTCCAGTGGGTAGGTAGGTGAATGATCCATCCCTCCTGAGCATTGATTTTTCTGTCCTTGTATTTTTGGAATTTATGGAACCCGATGCCTGAAAGGGCAGATTCGATTTCCAGGCCCTTGAAAGACTTAAGTGGTTAGTATTTTACATCCTTTCCATCCGCTGTCCACCATTTAAAAATAAAAGACAGTGGGCTTCACAAGGCAATGGTAGTAAGTGAAAACTCTGTGGCTGAACACGTAATCTCTGGAAAGCATTTATCAAGCGAGACTGATGGGGGTTATTTCCCTCTTCTTGTTGAGGGGCATTTCTGAGATTGTCTGTATTCAAATTTATTGCCAGCTTTTCTGAATTAGCTCGTTTACAAAGTGGACGCAATGCATTACACATTTTCTTTTTCAATTTCTAAATTTTGTACCAAATGGTGTCCTTGTGCCACAATATTCAGTTCACTTCCACCATCCCTCTTGCTCTTCGTTATCAATTCTGGCATGCGCATTTTGAAACACAGCAGTTTTAGCATGATTGTGGATATCAGTGCACTTTGATTCTTTTTCTGTGGTGTTTCACCCCTTGCACCAGGAGTGCACAGATGCACCAGTAAAACACTGCCACAAAAAGCATCTTCATGTACTCACAGGGCCAGTCATGTCAAGATTGCTTTTCCAGTGAGTCTTGTCTAGGGTCCTACTATGTAATTCTTAGCATCAGTCAACCCATCATGTTCATACTTCAGTTTTGCTTCAGCTCTGTTTCTGTCTGAGAGCCAGTTTGGTGTAGTGGTTAAGTGTGCGGACTCTAATCTGGGAGAACCGGGTTTGATTCCCCACTCCTCCACTTGCACCTGCTGATGTGACCTTGGGTCAGTCACAAGCTCTGGCACAGCTGTCCTTGAAAAAGAGCAGTTTCTGTCAGAGTTCTCTCAGCCCCACCCACCTCACAGGGTGTCTGTTGTGGGGAGGGGAAGGGAGAGGAGTTTGTAAGCCGCTCTGAGACTCCAAGTGAAGGACGGGGTATAAATCCAATCTCTTCTTCTTCTTCTTCTTCTTTCAGATTTCTGCTGGACTTAGATTTCTGCAATCCAAATCCAAATGGGCTGTTTATTGTATATATCCCATCATTGCACTCTATGCAATCCACCCTAAATCCCAGTGAGAAAGGCAGACTATAAGTTAATATAAGGCAGATAAGTAAGTAAGTATAAGTAGGTAGGTAAGTAAGTATAAGGCAGATCACGAGAAGGGAGGGCAGGAAGGGTTGCATCACTGCTTAGTTCCTGTGGCCCTTTTTCGCATGCCCAGGGAAATGCTGATTGCCACTTTGGGGGTCAGGAAGGTATTGTTCTCCAGGCCTGTTTGGCCAGGGACCCTGGATGAGTTTTTAAAAATTATTTGTTGCCCTCTTCTGGGCATAGAGCTGGGGTCATGGGGGTGGAGGGGGGCAAGGTATTTGTGAACTTCCTGCATTGTGCAGGGGGGTTGGACCAGATGACCCTAGCGGTCCCTTCCAACTCTATGATTCCAAACTTATGTGGTGCCAGAGCATGTTCACAGTAGGCCACATAATCATGCCAGTAATCCTGACAACAACTTTGTGAGGGAGATCAGTATTATCATAGTCATGTTGTAGATCATGGGTGACCATGGCTTGCTCAAGGCCACATGGTGAGTTTGGGGCTGAGGTGAAGTTCCACCCTGAACATCCCATGAGAGTCTGGTGAAGAAGTTACCCTTCCTGTGGGGCTGGAGGAACACAGTTCTTATTGGATTGAACATAAGAACATAAGAGATGCCAATGTTGGATCAGGCCAAAGGCCCATCCAGTCCAACACTCTGTATCACACAGTGGCCAGAAATGCCAGGTGCCATCAGGAGGTCCACCAGTGGGGCCAGGACATTAGAAGCCCTCCCACTGTTGACCCCCCCCAAGCACCAAGATGACAGAGCATCACTTGCCCCAGAGCCCCTATCTATACCTTGTGGCTAATAGCCACTGATGGACCTCTGATTGGTTGGCAACAGGTCTCCAGGGTCTCAGGCAGAGAAAGGTCTACCCGACAATCCCACTCCATGAAATCCTTTAACTTGAGCCTAGGGCAGTGGCTGTGACTCAGTAGTAGAGCACCTGCTTGACGTGCAGAAGGTCCCAGGTTCAATCCCCAGCATCTCCAGTTAAAAGGATCTGGTAGTAGGTGATGTGAAATACCTCTCCTGGAGACCCTGGAAAGCCACTGCCAGTCTGAGTAGACAATATTGACCTTGCTGGACCACGGATCTGATTCAGTATAAGGCAGCTTCATATGTTCATGTGGAGACACCAAGGATTGAATCCAGGGTGTTCAAGAATGGAAACCGTGCACTCTACCTCGGAGCCATGGCTCTTCCAAATCATCTAGAACTGCTAACTGCTGGGGAACTGGGGGTGTAAGAAGAAGTTTCTGCTTCTGTGATGCAGGCAATTGACAGACATCCAAATTGGCCCTAGCCAGTGTTACTAACGTAAAAGGAAAGCTCTGGACGTTTTTCTTGTGGTGCCTATTATGTTGTGTGCATTGTGTGATGACATTTTATTGCAGTAACCCTTTTCCACTCGGGTTAGGGGACCTTGCCTTATTTGCTTTTCTGGAAGACAGCTTCTGCTGGGTTAGATACGCAAACAAAATCTATCCTGTCTTTC
>NW_015173686.1:780917-789857 GCF_001447785.1 Gekko japonicus | reverse complement strand
ATAAATGACTCCAGATTGCAGCTCAAAATTCTGATGTTCCAAGCAGCCCTGAAACTTGTTCTCATCAATTAATCACCACTCTGGCAGGCAGCAAGCAACCCCTAGACACTAAGGCAAGCACCCTCTCTCTCTCTCTCTCTCTCTCTCTCTCTCTCTCTCTCTCTCTCTCTCTCTCTCTCTCTGCTTTGGCCAAGAGGGAATATGCTGTTCTTCCAAACAGAGCATGTGAACACCGGGCAGTCATTGCAAAGTCTTCCTCCCCTTCAGCTCTGTAATGCTTTATCCAGAAAGAAGGGGAAAAATATATATAAAATTGCATTCTACTTCAAGACAAAGACGCTATTGGATGTCAATGGATGTCATTTTTACTTGATTGACTCTTTTTCAAGAAATGAACTCCCTCGGCTATTTCGGCATGAATATTCCTGGAAGGCTACTGGAGAAAACAATCTTACTGGGCACAATTCCAGATGATGTTTAAAAATTGGCTGGACTCTTTCATTGAAACAAGCAGGACTTAAGAGTGGTGAACTTTGCCTAAGTTATGTCTGCTGTGTCTCTCACACAGTTTGGTGTAGTGGCTAAGAGCATGGACTCTAATCTGGGAGAACTGGGTTTGATTCCCCACGCCTCCGCATGACCTTGGGTAGGTTACAAGTTGCTTTAGAGCTGTTCTCTCAAGGGCAGTTCTCGAGAGAGCTCTCTCAGCCCCAGCCACCTCACAGGGTGTCTGTTGTGGGGAGGGGAAGGGAAAGGAGATTGGAAGCTGCTCTGAGACTCCTTTGAGTAGTGGAGGGCGGGGTATAAATCCAATCTCTTCTCCTTCTCCTTCTCCATTGCCTTTTCAGTAGGGTTGTTAACCTCCAGGTGGTGGCTGAAGATTGCCTGGGATTACCACTGATCTTCAGGCAACATAAATCAGTCCCCCTGGAGGAAAGCGCTGCTTTGGAGAGTGGACCCTGTAGCATTAAACCCCATTGAAGTCCCTCTCCTCCCCAAACCCTGTCCTCCACAGGCTCTGTCCCCAGAATGTCCAGGAATTTCCCACCTCAAAGCTGGCAACCCTACATTTCAGTGGTTGCATTATGGTAGCCTGCAGCAGTTTGGAATGCTCTGAGGCAGGACAGACCATTTTCAGTCGCAGTCGCATTTGTGGAATCATCTAAAGGGCGCAGGAGTGAGCTAGCCCTCCCTTCTCGCACAAGCCAGAAGCAGATACATGTCCATGATTGCTTACACATTCTAAGTTTTGCCTGGAGCTTTCAGGTAGGGTTTTCGTTGTTGTTGTCAACTTAATGTTTTATAGAGAAGAGCCACACTGTCTGCGCTGCCCTTTCCCCATCACCGCCGTGCTTATTTAAAACAAAACCGATTCTTTTCTGAGGTTTTTGTGGTGCCAAACTCTCCAAAGCTGTGCAAGAAAAAACCAACTCGCAGGGCTCTTTTTGTAGCAGGAACTCCTCTGCATATTAGGCCACACACCCCTAATGTAGCCAATCCTCCAAGAGCTTCCAGTAGCCCCTGTAAGAAGAGTTGTGAGCTCTTGGAGGATTGGCTACATTAGGGGTGTGTCGCCTAATATGCAGAGGAGTTCCTGCTACAAAAAGAGCCCTGAAACTGTATCCCGAAACAGGAGGGTGTTTTTTATAAGGGATCATGACAATCTTTATTGTAATTTTCGTCTTGCTTTCACGGCTCTACTTTGTAATCCGCTCGCTACATTGTTGATGTTGTTAGGCTGCTTTCTGTTGATGTTGTTTTCGAAGCCTGGAATCCTAGCACTGTTGCATTGCTTACTGGATGTCTTATGCGGTTTGATGGGATTTTAAAAAAATATTTCGTAATCTGCCTTGAGTCTCAGTGAGAAGTGCGGGTGGTGAAGGGAGTAAATAAATAAGACGTAAGTAAAACAGCGCATGTCTCAAGATTCCTTTTGCCATGCACTATCAGTGCATTCCTAAGAGACGTGCACTCCTGAAAGACCACTGACTGCAGTAACTCTGCTTAGGTTGCACTGTGTGTCTGTATAACCCTTGGCCTGTGCAAGTTCTTATGAGCCTAAACCCAGAACAGAATAACATAGGGTTGGGTTTTGTTTTTTTTAGAAAAAAAGGAACTCATGCTATGTGAGTGCCAGATGACACCTGGTATTCCCACATTGGCAAAGGCCTGTATGTTAAATGCTGCTAATGAAAAATGGAAAAGAACTGTGACAATTTAGCGCATTCAGCAACCATAGCCCATTGAAGAACATAGCTGTAAGCATAGCTTTATGATGAAGTGAATCTACCGTATATTGTCAATACGTCACCAAGAGATATGAATTGTTGAAGGACAGTTTATGTACACCTCCTTGTTCAGAAGAAGATCATCTTCGAAACGGCACATCATTCCGGAGACCACCGTCTACTACATTCACTATTTCTATTTACATTTCTGTTATTGTATATTATGATTTATGAATATATTATTAAGCGCTAAATTGTCACAGTTCTTTTCCATTTTTCATTTGTCTCATTACTGTGCCCATTCTTGTAACTATTTGTTAAATGCTGCTGAGAGATTGCTGGAAGACCCATTTCTCCTGCATCCTCCAGGGCTGAGTGAGCACATTCCCCCCCCTGCTTTTAATAGATGTGTTGTTAGTACTTTTGATTGAATGGGCCTTTTAGGCCTTTGTTCTCATTGAAGATGTCTGTGGGAAGTATGTTCCTTCCCTCACCGCTGGGGCCCCCAGATCTCCTTCTATGGTAGGAAATCTCCTAGTACTTCTCCCTCTTCTCCACAGGCACTTCAAAGTGGTTTGGGGAAAACGGGGGGGCACCAGTGCTGGTTAAACCATAAAGTTTTGGTGAATCCTAGAGCATCACCTCCCGACATGATGTTACTTCCATTATTTCTTTTTTCTTTTTTTTTAAAAAATAATCTTTAATTTATATAATATAACAACAATTTAGGGGGGGCACCAGTGCTGGTTAAACCATAAAGTTTTGGTGAATCCTAGAGCATCACCTCCCGACATGATGTTACTTCCATTATTTCTTTTTTCTTTTTTTTTAAAAAATAATCTTTAATTTATATAATTCATTTCATGGATAGGGTTTGGCTTTCCTCGTGTCCCCATGTGCTCTGACATGGATGGCCCAGGCTAGCCTGATCTCATCAGAACTGGGAAGCTAAGCAGGGTCGGCCCCGGTCAGTATTTGGATGGGAGACCGCCCAGAATCACTACACAGAGCCAGATGGTGGCAAACCTCCCTTGTTCAGCTCTTGCCTTGAAAACCCTGCAGGGTCACCGAAAGCAACTGTGACGTGACAGCACTGTCCACCACCACTCTGTCCCCAGGGGGAGAGAAGGGGCAATGGGCAATCCCCTCCATGGATTCAACTCAGAACTGGGTTCAGTACACCATGCTTTTTTGACCCTCCCCCCCATCATAAAGTATTGCAATGTTCCCTCTAAGCTGTGGAGTCTTGTGAGCAAAAATTCTACTTTGTGAGCTACTAGCATTAAAGTTGTGAGCGAGCGATTTGGCTACTGCTTAACCTAGTTTGCTCTGGAGCCCCATCCTTCCTGAGCCGAGACAAAAATGTGTGAGCTGGAGGCTAAAAAAATGTGAGCTAGCTCACACTAACTCAGCTTAGAGGGAACACTGTAGACTGCAGGATATGAACACTAGAAGCAGCTCTAGTAAGAAGTTCAGGAGTGGCGTAATTGCTTACTTTCCTTTCAACACAGGCAGGAAATACTAGGAAATATTGGAAATATCCATAATTGTAACCTTTTGGGAACAGGTTTGGACGGGGGTTGAAGATGTCACAGGATGTGAGGTGGTGGTGGAACTTAAGATGTGGAACTCAAGATGGTGGTGGACTCTTGAAAAATCCTGTTGGATCTGATGTCATAGAACTCATTATGGTTGCAGTGTCTGCAGTAATGGGAGACCACCAGAGAATTCCAGGGTTGCTATGCAAAGGCAGGCAATGGCAAACCACCTCTGAATGTCTTTTGCTTAGAAAACCCTACGGGGTCACCATTAATCACCTGTGACTTGACGGAAAATAAAATAAATTAAATAAAGGGCCCTGGACCGTGACACTCTTAAATAAATTTGCTTATTATAAAAAGAAGCAATGGGAAACCAATCAAATACATTTGTAAATAACTGGATATTATGTATTGAACATTGGGACACCGAGTTCTCTGACTCTGTAAAGCCATTTGTATTGTTTCCCTTGATCTAAAGAACAAAAATTTTAAACATTCCTCTCATATTCTGTTTCTTCATACTGCTTATTTCCTATTAGATTTATGCTACTTTTACCATTATTTTTGTATCAGTTGCACATAAATAACACAGAAAGAGTTTTAAAAGAACTGGGGAACACCAATAATGAAAACAGGCAAATCAAAAAGGCTCAGAATGAAGACGTATGAAAACAAATGGCAAAGAGCATATTTTTACCTCCTGAGTTCCCATCCTGAACAACCCTGACTTGAAAGCGTCCCGAGACAATCGGTCATCTTTTGTGATTTCATTCGCTCCAAGGGGGATAGCTCGGATGGACAAACTTATTCTGTTAGTGAGCGAATGTCAATTTGGAGGGGACAGGTTCCACAAATCTGATTTCCCCCACAAAACGGAACATTCGGTCTGTGTTAAGTGTTAATAACCAAGTTTCCTATTCCTGAGAGTGAATGCTTTACTTTGAAAGCGAAGATGTCAGAGCAAGTTCAGCTTCCCAGCTTGATAGATTTAAACGGGGCCGATGACTAACGAGGCCCGCTGCGGTACAGATTACTGGTGTTTATACAGCTTTACAGAGGAAGCCGTAAAGTGCTCTTTAGATGAAATCAGTACATATTTGCACATTAACGTAATTTAATCATAACACTCACATTATCACTTCACTCTCAGCAGGGGGTGGGGGGCAAAACACACATTAGCAAATACCAAAAGAATCCTGCTTCCATTGCAAGACTAATTACAGGATTATACTGGGATTTTTTTTCCATATTTCCCCAAAAATATTTAAAAATGTGTTGAAGAAAACAGTAATGTCTAATCAGGGCCTTGACCTTCCTTGTAATTTGAAATTGCTGGTTTTGTCTCTAAATTGGAACAATGCAGACTAGTTTGAGTGCCAGTTCTAATGCAACATTTTCTTCCTTAGCAAGAAAACAAATGGGCCAAGTCCAGGGCTGTGGCTGTCTGTGAGTGGGAATGGGCACAAACAACAACAAAAATTCAGTTCATGTTAGTTTCTGGTTCATGGCCGAACCATGAACTGAACCACAAACTGGAGGCTTATTCGTGAACCGAACCAGTTCATGCCCGTGCAACACCCATTGAAAGGGACTACAGTTCCTTTAAATGGGATTTGCAGAAAGCCAAAAAACAGCAGAGCGGTGGGGAGCAGCTTGCTCCATGTTGCTCTGCTGTTTCAGTCTTTCTTGTGCAGTCCCTTTAAAGGGAGTGCACAAGAAAGACTGAAACAGCAGAGCAACATGGAGCAAGCTGCTCCCCACCGCTCTGCTGTTTTTTGGCTTTCTGCAAATCCCATTTAAAGGAACTGTAGTCCCTTTCAATGGGTGTTGCACGGGCATGAACTGGTTCGGTTCACGAATAAGCCTCCAGTTTGTGGTTCAGTTCATGGTTCGGCCATGAACCAGAAACTAACATGAACTGAATTTTTTTTGTTGTTTGTGCCCATTCCCACTCACAGACAGCCACAGCCCTGGACTTGGCCCATTTGTTTTCTTGCTAAGGAAGAAAATGTTGCATTAGAACTGGCACTCAAACTAGTCTGCATTGTTCCAATTTAGAGACAAAACCAGCAATTTCAAATTACAAGGAAGGTCAAGGCCCTGATTAGACATTACTGTTTTCTTCAACACATTTTTAAATATTTTTGGGGAAATATGGAAAAAAAATCCCAGTATAATCCTGTAATTAGTCTTGCAATGGAAGCAGGATTCTTTTGGTATTTGCTAATGTGTGTTTTGCCCCCCACCCCCTGCTGAGAGTGAAGTGATAATGTGAGTGTTATGATTAAATTACGTTAATGTGCAAATATGTACTGATTTCATCTAAAGAGCACTTTACGGCTTCCTCTGTAAAGCTGTATAAACACCAGTAATCTGTACCGCAGCGGGCCTCGTTAGTCATCGGCCCCGTTTAAATCTATCAAGCTGGGAAGCTGAACTTGCTCTGACATCTTCGCTTTCAAAGTAAAGCATTCACTCTCAGGAATAGGAATCTTGGTTATTAACACTTAACACAGACCGAATGTTCCGTTTTGTGGGGGGAATCAGATTTGTGGAATCTGTCCCCTCCAAATTGACATTCGCTCACTAACAGAATAAGTTTGTCCATCCGAGCTATCCCCCTTGGAGCGAATGAAATCACAAAAGATGACCGATTGTCTCGGGACGCTTTCAAGGCAGGGTTGTTCAGGATGGGAACTCAGGAGGTAAAAATATGCTCTTTGTCATTTGTTTTCATACATTTTCATTCTGAGCCTTTTTGATTTGCCTGTTTTCATTATTGGTGTTCCCCAGTTCTTTTAAAACTCTTTCTGTGTTATTTATGTGCAACCGATACAAAAATAATGGTAAAAGTAGCATAAATCTAATAGGAAATAAGCAGTATGAAGAAACAGAATATGAGAGGAATGTTTAAAATTTTTGTTCTTTAGATCAAGGGAAACAATACAAATGGCTTTACAGAGTCAGAGAACTCGGTGTCCCAATGTTCAATACATAATATCCAGTTATTTACAAATGTATTTGATTGGTTTCCCATTGCTTCTTTTTATAATAAGCAAATTTATTTAAGAGTGTCATGGTCCAGGGCCCTTTATTTAATTTATTTTATTTTCCGTCAAGTCACAGGTGATTAATGGTGACCCCGTAGGGTTTTCAAAGCAAAAGACATTCAGAGGTGGTTTGCCATTGCCTGCCTTTGCATAGCAACCCTGGAATTCTCTGGTGGTCTCCCATTACTGCAGACACTGCAACCATAATGAGTTCTATGACATCAGATCCAACAGGATTTTTCAAGAGTCCACCACCATCTTGAGTTCCACATCTTAAGTTCCACCACCACCTCACATCCTGTGACATCTTCAACCCCCGTCCAAACCTGTTCCCAAAAGGTTACAATTATGGATATTTCCAATATTTCCTAGTATTTCCTGCCTGTGTTGAAAGGAAAGTAAGCAATTACGCCACTCCTGAACTTCTTACTAGAGCTGCTTCTAGTGTTCATATCCTGCAGTCTACAGTGTTCCCTCTAAGCTGAGTTAGTGTGAGCTAGCTCACATTTTTTTAGCCTCCAGCTCACACATTTTTGTCTCGGCTCAGGAAGGATGGGGCTCCAGAGCAAACTAGGTTAAGCAGTAGCCAAATCGCTCGCTCACAACTTTAATGCTAGTAGCTCACAAAGTAGAATTTTTGCTCACAAGACTCCACAGCTTAGAGGGAACATTGCAATACTTTATGATGGGGGGGAGGGTCAAAAAAGCATGGTGTACTGAACCCAGTTCTGAGTTGAATCCATGGAGGGGATTGCCCATTGCCCCTTCTCTCCCCCTGGGGACAGAGTGGTGGTGGACAGTGCTGTCACGTCACAGTTGCTTTCGGTGACCCTGCAGGGTTTTCAAGGCAAGAGCTGAACAAGGGAGGTTTGCCACCATCTGGCTCTGTGTAGTGATTCTGGGCGGTCTCCCATCCAAATACTGACCGGGGCCGACCCTGCTTAGCTTCCCAGTTCTGATGAGATCAGGCTAGCCTGGGCCATCCATGTCAGAGCACATGGGGACACGAGGAAAGCCAAACCCTATCCATGAAATGAAAATGAGCTTTTCATTAAAATCTTTTGATTCTGAGAGAGGGATTAGTTTCGTTTCTATATCCAATTAACCCCCCAAATCAAAACATAATATACAAGAACAAAACAAAAATTGTGATAATGAAGATATATACAGCCGTATGTAATCTGCGTGATCAGATAGATAGACAGACAGACAGACAGACTGACATAAAACCATACAACACTTTAAAGACCTTTTCGGAGCAACCCTAAACTAAACCCTCCTCCTGATGGTGTGTGCCAGGAGTGTTGGCGGTGGCGGCAGCGATACGGCGGCGGAGCAGAGGCGACCCATGGATATGGTGGCGACGGAGACTGGATGGAGGCAGAGCTATGGTGGCGGGATGGCGGCGCGACGGCGTGATGATGCAACGCGGCAGAGCTTAAGGGACAAAGGCAGGAACTGCAATTGGGAGCTGCCGCGCGCCGGAGGAGTCCATCAGGAGCCTGCCGGGAGATGTCATCGACCCGTCCTAAGGCGCCAGGAAGAAACAATGGAAGCCCACCCGTGGAATACAACAGGACCGCGCCACTCGGGTGTTGATAGGTAGCCCCTCTCCCAGTTGAATTGTGGCCCTAGGATAGGAACTAATTAGGCATTTAGGCCATATACCTGTAAAACCGCCCAGAGACCCGCGGGTAAAGGGCAGTATACAAATCGAAGATATAAATAAATAAATAAATAAATAAATAAATAAACTGCTCAGAAGCAGGTCCCATTGTATTCAGTGGAGGTTATACCCTGGAGCGTCTAGGACTGTAATATTTGCTTCCCATCTCTCAATATGTTTAACTTAATGCAGACAACTTAAGTGCCAAACTTTTTAAACTGATAGTTTAATATTTACATTTTTATATCCCTGCTCCCAGTTTTTAGCAGTCATGGTTTGGGCAGCTATAAGATCCAAAATCATGTTCCTGCTCAGTTCTAAAAGCAAAATTCTGTAAAATAAACGGTTGTCTTTTATAACCCCAGACCCTTTCATACTCTAATTAACCAAACCATTGAGAATGGGCTGCTAAGCAAATGCTCTTCTAAAGAATCTAACTCTCCAAGATTTGGCAT
>NW_015173686.1:779178-780891 GCF_001447785.1 Gekko japonicus | reverse complement strand
AATATCCTCCATGGAACGACTTTATGACAGCAAGATTTCCTCTGATGGGGAAAGCAGATCATGGATCTCTCCCTTCCAGAATAAACTGGCTGTCAAAATTCAGTGCTGGCTTGCCAAGATCTGCTCCTCAGAGGCTCTGCCGACTGTCATTGATGCTCACCTCGAAGCTGCCTAAAGAGCTGTGTTGGGGAAACAAGGGGCGGCGGGGGGGATAAACGGTGAGTCTTTGTCTGAAGGGGGAGAACAAGAGAATCCAGACCCAAAGGGCTCCTCTGACACACACAAGGTGTTTCATAGCCTGACATGGGATCAGTTTGGCACAGGAGGTCCTGACAAACTGCGGGTTCAGTGCAAGCACCATGGTATTGATATACAAAGTATTCATCTTTCCTGCTGTTGAGTTTGCTGCCTGGAGAAAGACATCCTTGGGAGTTAGAAACAAGAGTTTCGGGAGGGTAGCTATGTGATGGCACAGGCCCGCTCTGACTTACTAGACCCTGTTCTGCCAGCCCCCTCCTTGGCTTTTGCCAATTCCTGGAGGGTGCTATTCCACTTCCTTCCACTAGGGTATGCTGCCACCACTGTCCTGCTGGGGTCTTCCTGCCAGGAGGGACAGACTCCTGACACCCCTTCTCAATCTGAGGCCCTGCCTCTGGTCTCCTGCTCCCCAGCGCCTGGTTACCACGGAGACCAAATTCCTTCTTTGGGAGGGCCCCTGGAGGATGGGCAATGGGTGACTTGACTGCTTTCCTTCCCTCTTCCCGGGACTCCACCGTTAAAGTAGTGTGGTCTAAGGCAGTTGGGGAAACTATGCGGTCCAGAGAACACTCCCAGCTTCCAAGTATACAAGCATACTTTTAGCACAGCACCAGATCAGCAACCAGAAGAAGAAGATAACGAAGAAGAAGAGGAGGAGATGGGATTTATACCCCACCCTTCACTACCCGAAGGTGTCTCAGAGCGGCTCACAAACTCCTTTCCCTTCCCCCTCCCCACAACAGACACCTTGTGAGGCAGGTGGGGCTGAGAGAGCTCTTGACAGAAACTGCTCTTTTCCAAGAACAGCTGTTATCAGAACTATGGCTTGTCCAAGGTCATCCAGCCAGGTGCAAGTGGAGGAGTGGGGAATCAAACCCGGTTCTCCCAGATTAGAGTCCGCGCACTTAACCACGACACCAAACTGGCAGAAGAACAAAGAAAAGTTGTTCAAAATCACATCCTCTGTCCCTGGTTTTAAAACATCTTACTCTACTAGATGTTGAAATAGAGCAGGCAATTCCAAGCTTAGGCTGTGGTCACATGCGCCAGTTGAAGCGCAGGGGAAGAGAGGCTATTTCCTCTGGAAGAATCTGACACGTAGTTGCGAGATCACATAGCTCTCTGAAGCTGCGGGTGCAGCACATCACTGTGTGATCAGACACAACTGTGGCTGAGTTGTGTGGGGGTTTCTTTTGCCATTTGTTTCCCTTGAGTATAAATGACCAATCGAGGAACCGCACGATTGTACGGAGGGCCCCCTATGGAGTATGCGATGATGTGCATACTGGAAGGGGGGGGGACATGGCACAGAGTCAGGATGGCCTGATCAGACCATCGCGACAGCATGAGAGTGTGCCTGAGTGATCAGACAGGGGAAAGTCCGCCTGTGGCCCACCTTATCCAGATAACACCGAACTTTCCCCGGTGTCTTTTAACTCCGCTTCCATGGCAGAG
>NW_015173686.1:777670-777816 GCF_001447785.1 Gekko japonicus | reverse complement strand
ACAAATTAGCCAGAGTCAGAGGCTGTGTGAACCCAGGAAGGGGTGCTACCCAGACAAAAACATTTGATTCCTTTAGCTAAACAACCGAAATTAGGGATAGAAGAAGAGAGCCAGTTTGGTCCAGTGGTTAAGTGTGCAGACTCTAA
>NW_015173686.1:757645-777454 GCF_001447785.1 Gekko japonicus | reverse complement strand
CCTTCTTCTTCTTCTTCTTCTTCTTCTTCTTCTTCTTCTTCTTCTTCTTCTTCTTCTTCTTCTTCTTCTTCTTCTTCTTCTTCTTCTTCTTCTTCTTCTATGAAAATCAGGGCAAAAATTAGAAAATGAGAATTTGTGTGTGTGTGCCTAGATCTCAAAGCCATCTTTCTGGTGAGCCACTGGGCAAGGTAACGTCGGAACTGAATTGGGTATGTGTGCAAAACTATCCAGTCACAGCTGATTTACGGTGGCCCCGTAGGGTTTTCAAGGTGAGAGATGCTCAGAAGTGGTTTGCCACTGCCTGCCTCTGCAGCATGACCTTGGACTTCCTTGGTGGTCTCCCATCCAAATACTGATCCAGGCCAAGATCTGATGAGATCAGGTTAGCCTGGCCCAGTCAGGTCATGCTGAATTGCCACACAGGTAGGGTTGCCTGGTCCCCCCTGGCCACCGGTGGAGGATAAGGGGGTAGGGTTGCCAGATCATAAGAACATAAGAACATGAGAGACGCCAATGTTGGATCAGGCCAAAGGCCCATCCAGTCCAACACTCTGTCACACAGTGACCAAAAATACCAGGTGCCACCAGGAGGTCCACCAGTGGGGCCAGGACATTAGAAGCCCTCCCACTGTTGACCCCCCCCCCAGCACCAAGAAGACAGAGAACCACTTGCCCCAGAGCCCCTATCTATACCTTGTGGCTAATAGCCACTGATGGACCTCTGCTCCATATGCTTATCTGATTCCCTTTTGAAGCCGTCCATGCTTGTAGCCGCCACCACTTCCTGTGGCAGTGAATTCCATGTGTTAATCCGTCAGCCCTGTGCCTCCTTATGCATATTTATTTTACTTTAGAAGTTTGGGTATGCACAAAAGGTATTGGAACACAGCTAGGGCTGATTTCTTAGGTCTCATCCTTGCCTGCACAACTTGAAAATCCTTGTCTGGCTTCTGCTCCTCCCCGGTGTGAATCAACCCTGCACATCTTTGTTTTCACTCTGTACTCTTTTCCTCATGTTAAATCTACATGTTTTTAAGCATTATATTTGCATCATTTTGTGTATCTGTGGTGCAAGAGTGACATGGGCATGCCAGCAGCAAAAGTGCTTGAAACAATAATCTTTCTGATGTTTTGCTGCAGCAAACCCCACATCCTCATTGCAAAATATTGGTAACGAACAGCTACAACGACAATTTCTGAATGGCTGTGTGAATCTTGGAATCCAGCCGAAATGGCTAAATGTACTGTCTTGATTAATTCACGGAGTGATGGACAGTCTGTTTAATCCTTTCAAAGAGTCTTCCATCCATTCATTAATTATTTGAATACGTGCTATAATATGGACAAATGGGTTTCTTTTTAAACATCTAACGAAATCCTCTTGTTCTTTCTGGTTGCTTAGAAAAAGGTGACTAAGGCAGGAGGAGGCATAGTAGAGGTTTGTAAAATTCGGCACGTGATGGAGAGAACTTTCTCTCCCACTCTCTTGACACCAGAACTCAGGGCATCCAATGAAGTTGATGTTCAACAGGCTCCGGATGAGCAAATGGAAGTACTTCTTCACCCAACACGTAATAAGATGGTGGGATTCACTGTCAGTGGAGACAGTGACGGCAACTATCCTTAGAACATTTCAAAAGGGGTTTGGGCAGTTTCATGGAGGATAAGTCTATCAAAGTGAGATGACTGAATGGAACTTCTACATTCAGAGGTATGCATGGGTCTGAAAGTTGGGCAACAAAGAAAGCTGACGGGAAGACTCATTTGACTCATTTGAAATGTGATGTTGGAGGAGAGTGTTATGGATACCTTGGACTGCCAAAAAATCAAATCAGTGGGTTCTAGGTCAAATCGAACCTGAACTCTCCCTAGAAGCTACATTGACGAAATTGAGGATGTTGTACTTCGGTCACATTATGAGAAGAAGAAGAGAAGAGATTGGATTTCTACCCCGGCCTTCACTTGGAGTCTCAGAGCGGCTTACAAACTCCTTTCCCTTCCCCTCCCCACAACAGACACCCTGTGAGGTGGGCGGGGCTGAGAGAACTCTGACACAAACTGCTCTTTTTCAAGGACAGCTGTGCCAGAGCTTGTGATTGACCCAAGGTCACACCAGCAGGTGTAAGTGGAGGAGTGGGGAATCAAACCCGGTTCTCCCAGATTAGAGTCCGCACACTTAACCACTACACCAAACTGGCTCTCTTATGAGAAGACGAGACTCACTGGCAAAGACAGTACTCCTAGGAAAAGTTGAAGGCAACAGGAAAAGAGGAAGACCCACCATGAGATGGGTTGACTCCATCAAGGAAGCCACAGTCCTGAACGAGTCTGTTAATGACAGGACATTTGGGAGGTCATTAACTCAGAGGGTTGCCTGAGGTCAGAAGCGACTTGACAGCACTTAATGCACACACAGACCTTTGAACACAACTAGTAGGAGGCAACATCATGGGAAGTCCTTTGGCCTCTGTGCCGCCTTTCTTGGCCTTCTAGGAGAACTGGTTGGCCAGTGTGGGAAACAGGATGTTGGACTAGATGGACCACTGGCAGGATCCAGCAGAGCTTATCTTCTTTTCCTGTGTCTGAATTTTTTAATGCAATTTTATTTAAGAATAACAGTAGCGACAGCAATAGAAATAGCAAGGCCAATATATAAAAAGCAAAAGAAATGAAAAAGGGCACACTTATGCATCACCAACAATCCATGGAAAATTCAAGAGCATCCCTAAAGAAAACAAATAGGCAGGAGACACGTGCATCATATAGAACCCCTTAGCAGCAGTGTTTCCTCTAAGCTGCGTTAGTGTGAGCTAGCTTACAGTTTTTTAGCCTCCAGCTCACACATTTTTGTCTTAGCTCAGGAAGGAGGGCTCCAGAGCAAACTGATTTATGCAGTAGCCAAATCGCTTGCTCACAACTTTAATGCCAGTAGCTCACAAAGTAGAATTTTTGTTCATAAGACTCCACAGCTTAGAGGGAGCATTGCTTAGCAGTAAGCCAAGACTGCAGCTTGCTGTGGGGCAGATGCGCTGCGATATCCTCCACTTTGCTACCACATAATGTGTGGAACACTCTTTCCCTTGCTTACCACCCTCTGTGTATAGACTGCAATTCATTTCTTGACGATCAGTGGAACAGTGGGAACACCGACGGGAGTCACTGGGTGGGGAAAAGATCAGCCCCACACCCATCTACTTTAATGGAACAATTTGGAATGTTTTTGAGAGGGGGAAAATTACTCTCAGAATGTCGGAAGGCTGATGATATAATTGGAAAGGAGGCAAATTAAGATATGTTTCTCCCAGGAGGTCTTTTTCAAATAGCTCTGAGGTGCACATTTAATAATGCTATGGAGTCCCCAGCCGGTGCAGACAGTCTTGTCACTTTGAGTTAGCCTGGAATCCTTAATGTAGGAATGTAGGAATCCCCCTTCCGTTGCCTAGAAGAAAGGAAAGCGGTGGGGTTGGAGAATGGGGAAACGGAGGAGAGACGCAGTCCGTGCCACAGCCCACTTCTCATGAGCTCATCCAGCTCCACCCTCAACCTGTGTGCCTTTTTGTCCTTATTTTGGAAAAACAGGTTTCTTCCAGGATTCCAAGCCTGCTCTAACAGTGTGAGAAGGTACTGCGATGGCTGGATTCCCTCTGTTCCTTTATTGTGTCAGACTTTCACTTGCAGGGAGAATGGTGCCGGACAAAGGGAAATGTGCAATAAACTCTCATGTGGAAGCTTCACTGCCAGTGCATGCACCTCTGGATCTGCAACACGTGGGCTGTCTTGCCCAATGGACAACAGGGGCAGCTGAGGCTCAATGGAAGAGCATCTGCTTGTCTTGCAGGAAGTCCCAGGTTCAATCCTTGGCATCTCCACAAGGATCAAGTTGTGTGTGTGTGTAAAATGCCATCAAGTCACAGCTGACTTATGGTGACCCTGTAGGGTTTTCAAGGCAGGAGACATTCAGAGGTGGTTTGCCATTGACTTCCTCTGCGTAGGAACCCTGGACTTCCTTGGTGGTTTCCCATCCAAATACTAACCAGGGCCAACCCTACTTACCTTCCAAGATCTGAGAAGAGTGGGCCAGCCTGGGCTAGGTCCAGGCAGGTGGTTTGTCATTGCCTGCCTCTGCATAGTAACCCTGAACTCCTTGGTGGTCCCCCATCCAAGTACTAACCGGGGCCGACTCTGCTTCGCTTCCGAGATCTGATGAGATTGGGCTACTAGTTGATATGAAAACCTCCACCTGAGACCCTGGAGAGCTGCTGTCCATCCGAGCGCTGATGTTAACGGACCAATGGTCTGATTCAGTATAGGGCAGTTTCATGTGACCCACCCTTGGGGAGGGCAACCTACCACAGTCCTGCCACCCCCAAGGAGAGATGGAAGAATGAGGGCTCCTGCTGCTGCTTGTACTGTCAGGCATTCACCACCTATGTCAGATCTAAAGGCCCGTGTGATCGCAGCCATAGTCTGTTTGGTGTAGTGGTTAAGTGTGCGGACTCTAATCTGGGAGAACCGGGTTCGATTCCCCACTCCTCCACTCGCACCTGCTGATGTGACCTTGGGTCAATCACAAGCTCTGGCACAGCTGTCCTTGAAAAAGAGCAGTTTGTGTCAGAGTTCTCTCAGCCCCACCCACCTCACAGGGTGTCTGTTGTGGGGAGGGGAAGGGAAAGGAGTTTGTAAGCCGCTCTGAGACTCCAAGTGAAGGGCGGGGTATAAATCCAATCTCCTCCTCCTCCTCCTCCTCCCCCTCCTCCTCTTCTTCTTCTTCTTCTTCTTCTTGTTCTTCTTCTTCTTCTTCTTCTTCTTCTTCTTCTTCTTCTTCTTCTTCTTCTTCTTCTTCTTCTTCTTCTTCTTCTTCTTCTTCTTCTTCTAGTCTACACATTGTTTTTTGTGTATTTTTGCCAAGTATAGTGCTGAGTTCCCTTACATATTTCATCTGGGGCTCGGGCAGCTGTTTTGTGGTGGCAGGAGCTGTGAGTCGGGGACCCATCCTGGCCTTTTTGCCCAGGGACCGCAATCACCAAGACCGCCCCTGTTGCAACAGTGCTAAATGCAAAACAGAGAATCCTCGCTGTGCGGATGCTGCATGCAAAGGCCACGCTCAAGGGCTGAGTCATGGCTGCTCCTCCAAATATACATTTCATCTTCTATGAACTCATGCTGTCTAAAGTCCCAAAGTGATCAAATGCCTTGAACATACAGAGACCAAACTGCACCAGACTGTGTGTTCACTTGGCTCTCCCCAGCATGGAGAAGCCCCAGCAACTAAGAAGAGGGTATCTCCACCAGTGCTAAACAAAGAAAAAAAAGGTTAATCACATCTTCTTTTATCTTGCCCTTTGTGTAATTAAAACCACAACAAATGGCACCGTCGACATTCTAAATCTAATTGTGCTTAATGAAACATTAAGGACAATTAAAGGCGTTACCGTGGCAGCGTTTCCTCATACCCTCCAGGGTTATTATGGTCTGACGAAGTGTTCTTATTGGCTTGCTTGGCAGGGGTTGGTTAATTGCATTAGAAACTGATCGCTTGCTTTGCATTGGATACTTAAGTTTCCATCTCGTTATCTCCCTTTGCTCCACACGCAGGATCAGTAGTTAAGACCAAGAGCGGAGGTAACCGGCTGTCTTTCTGTAAGGCCGAGGTTGTGACTCAAAGGCTGGCTGGTGTAAGCTTACTGAGCTTGGGAATCCGATAAGACAGATCCTAGGAATGAATGCGGCTTCTTCAGGAATGTCCAGACGCAGTGTTCCCTCTAAGATGAGTTAGTGTGAGCTAGCTCACAGTTTTTTAGCCTCCAGCTCGCACATTTTCGTCTTAGCCCAGGAAAGTTGGCTCCAGAGCAAACTAATTTATGCAGCAGCCCAATCGCTTGCTCACAACTTTAATGCCAGTAGCTCACAGAATTGAAATTTTGCTCAGAAGACTCCACAGCTTAGAGGGAGCATTGCTTTCCCAGAGATGGAGACATCAAAACTCTTGAACAAGCAGCGTAAGTTTTTCCACTGTGCCTTTCTGGTCATGGAGGAGGGGCGTCATTGCTCACTATTTCCCATCTCTGCTGGATGGCCCTGCTGCCTCTGATGCTGGCACTGGGGAGAAGCCTCCAGAAGGGATGAGGCTGGAATGGTAAGTCCTGGACTGGCTTCCTTCCTTTCCCTCTCTCCCTCCTAGGGTTGCCAGGGGGGACGGTGGGAGACTTACCAGGAGTCAGTGAAAGGTCCAGGCCAAGTCGCCAACGGTGCCCAGGAAGTGACTTCTTCATACCAATGATTTCCAGGTGATGCTCTGGTATTTAGGCAAAAACTATATGATAGAACTGGCTTCTACTGTAGAATCTTTGCCCAAATACCAGAGCATTACCCAGAAGTAGCTGATGCAATGACATCACTTCCTGTGTGATGCCGGCAACATGGTCTAGGCCTTCTTCTTTCTACTACTAAGTCCCTGCACCAGCCAGCGGATTGGTGGCTGGGAGGCAGGGCCTGGCCGCAGAGGACCCCCCCGCCTCCACTGGAGGTGTCTGGCAACCTTACTCCCTCCTCGATCCTGCTGTCTCCGGGGTGGGAGAACTGGAGCAAAAAGACCAAAATAATGGTCCCGAATTTTCAGGACCCCCCCTGAAAAAAATCCCAAACCAGTAACAACATGCCTGAAAAGTCAGGATAACAAAAACAGTGCTCTACCCTATATTTCAATTTGAAATTAATACAGTTTCTTTTGAAGTGCACATCTCGAAGAACTACTCGGCCTGCTGCTCATTTTATATTGCAAACCACTCTGCAATGACAGGCTACGGCACCGGAGAGAACATAGGCACTGCAATCAGGGTATGCATGATGCTCAAACACCTTCTTGGTGGGGATTGCAGCATTACTGGCAAACTCTTGGTTTATAAATATATTCTGAGGAAACAAAGAAATAGCATAAAGGAAATATAGGAAGAAGGAGGAGGATGGGACTTCTACCCAAAGGAGTCTCAGAGCAGCTTACAATCTCCTTTCCCTTCCCCTCCCCACAACAGACACCCTGCGAGGTAAGTGGGGCTGAGAGAGCTCTTTGAGAACTGCTTGTGAGAGAAGAGCTCTGAAAGAACTTGTAACTGACCCAAGGTCACACCAGCAGCTGCATGTGGAGGAGTGGTGAATCAAACCCGGTTCTCTAAGATTAGAGTCTGCGCACCTAGACCAAACTGGTTCTTGGGAGGGAAAAAAGGGTAATCTTACATAATTATATATATCAAAGATGATATATAACAAAGTATAAAAGACAGAAACTATTTCTCCCCATCTCTCCTCAGGTTTCATAATGGATCTGTTTGTCCAATAAATTGCTAGTTTTGCCATTACTGCATATTCAGCAGGTTTGTTTTCCCATTCTTCTAAGCGCAGACAGACATCTAATTTCCAGTTTGCTGCGGCATTACTGGCAATTTTCAGGGCTGCCCACTCTGGGTTACAAAGTTCCTGGAGATTTGGGGTGGAGTCTGGGGAGGGCGGGGAACTGCGGTGGCTCCAGTGGTTAAGACACTGAACTGCAGGCTGGAAGGTTGATAGTTCAGCAGTTCGAGACCCGAGTACCGCATGACGAAGTGAGCTCCCATCTCTGGTCCCAGCTCCTGCCAACCTAGCAGTTCGAAAGCAAGAAATTGCAAGTAGATAAATAGGTACCGCTTCTGTGGGAAGGTAACAGCGTTCCGTGCGCCTTGGCGTTTAGTCATGCCGGCCACATGACCACGGAAACGTCTTTGGACAGCACTGGGCTCTTCGGCTTGGAAACGGAGATGAGCACCGCAACCCTAGAGTCGGATTCGACTGGCTTTCGAGCAAGGGAGACCTTTACCTTTACCTGGGGAGGGCAGAGCTTGGAGAGTGAAAGGAGCTCAGCAGGAGGGTGATGCTGTTGAGTTCACTCTCCAAAGCTGCCTTTCCTCCCAGGGGGAATTGATCTCTGTAGTCTGAAGGTGTATTGTGATTCTGGGAGAATGCCAGGCCCCAGCTGGAAGTTGACAACCCTGGCATTTTCTGCTAAATTTTACAGGTTTCAGGAGGTCAGTATCCATTCTTCTTGGATGCTGATGCCAAAGTCTCATGTACCGTTGGGACTAGAGTTGCCAGGTCCCTACCTCTTGCTGGCAGGAGGCTTGTCAGGATCCACAGCAACAATGAAGTACACACTTGCAGGAAGGTTTTACTTTATTTGAAGCTATAGATGCATGGACAGAAACACTGTTAGGAATGGGGGGGGAGCAACGGGCATGGCATATTATAGTACATTCAAACCATTGAGGCCCAATTGCTGGAGTTCCCGCGCGCACCATCGAGGCTGGGAGCAAACGCTTCTAGGTGGCATGAGCTATCTCCTTCCCACGGTCTTCCGTGAGATCACCCAAGCAACTATCAAGCAGCAGCAACCACCTGTGGCCTTGAGAGATATAGATGTTCCAGCAGCTAAGCAATTAAGCGCATCAACAGGTCTACATATGAAAGTGAAAGCTACCAAGTGCATACATGAGTGAAATGAAAAACATTGGCAGCTTGCTGACAAGGCTCCAGCCTGCTGTCCAGTAGATCCCAGAGTTGAGGTCATTGTGCAGGGCACGTTGTGGGGGGGATGCTCTAGCATTTAAGAAAAACTCTATGGTTATCATAGAGTTTTTTTCCCTGCAGATGCTAGAGCATCCCACCACAATGTGCCCTGCGTGATGATGCCACCTCTGGGTGACGTCATCGTGCCAGGCATGTTGGTGTGGATGCGGCAAGCTGAGCAGCGGCAGATGGGGCCCCCCGAAAGTGGGTAAACCCCTGCCCCCATCGGGTGGACGGCAACCCTAGCTGGGGCTAACCCTTTCCTCTGTATTCGCTTTAAGAATTGCCTTTAGGATTGGCACAGTTGGGCTCCAACCATGTCAGGCTGGGGAGGAAAGACCTTCTGAAATGCTAAAAATCTAAACCGTCGAGGTTTCCAAAAAGAGATGCAGGCCGGGGGGAAATAAGAGAGATATGCCAACGGAACCGATTAATTAATCCCTGCTGCATTATGTTTAAGCTCTTTTGGGATGACAGGGAAAGCTCTTCTTCAGAGGCCTGTCCCCCTCTTTCCCCCAACATCGGGACCGGTGGTGACTCACAAGCCAACCCCCTCTCGAGCCCACTGGCGCTGTTTTGACAAATCCTTTTAATGGCATCCGGTCCACTCTCCCATCTCTGACAGAATGACTGTTGTTTAAATCTTTGTAAAGGATGTCACCATTAGATGGCTTCCCTGGAGAGGGTGGGGAGAAAAAGAGAATGATAAATGAGCGGATTGGGTCTCGGGAGCTTTTCTGTCTAATTTTTCAACTCTCAGGGAAACTGTTGCCATTTGAACCGTCTCCATTCATCACCAAGTAAATATGAAGAGGAAGTTCAAAATTGCTCTTAAAAAAACTCCCCGTCTTGTTTCTCCCTCCATTTTAAACCGAAAGGTTATCCATTGTCACCAGCTAGAGGCCTGGTGTTGGCATGCGGCAGATCTAAGTGGGAATGGGGTGGTAGACTTTGGGGGCAGTGGCCTGGAACCTTCCCTTGGTTGGGGATCACGTTTTGGAGTGCTTCATGGACTTTTTGGCTTTGGCCCCAGTGGTGTGGAAGACAGGCACTCTGGTGATCTCTGGGAAGTTTGGGAAGGGGTGTTTTTTTTAATTTAAAAGGACCTGTAGTGTATTGTAGTGGTTCATGTGGTGGGGCAGGATTAGGGAGACCATGTTTTCAGTCCTCGCTCAGCCATAAATATCACTGGGTGACTTTGGGCCAGCCTAATCCACCCCACAGAGGTGTGTTAAGGATAAAACTATGTGTGGTGTAGGGTTGCCACTGGCAGTGTTCCCTCTAAGATGAGTTAGTGTGAGCTAGCTCACAGTTTTTGAGCCTCTGGCTCACACATTTTTGTCTCGGGTCAGGAAGGATGGCTCCAGAGCAAACTAATTCATGCAGTAGCCCAATCGCTAGCTCACAATTTTATTGCCAGGAGCTCACAAAGTAGAGCAGTAGCCCAATCGCTAGCTCACAATTTTATTGCCAGGAGCTCACAAAGTAGAATTTTTGCTCACAAGACTCCACAGCTTAGAGGGAGCACTGGTTGCCAGCTCTGGATGGGGAAATAGCTGGAAATTTTGGGGGGTGGAGCTCGGGGAGGGCAGGGCTCGGGGAGGGGGAAGGACTTTAGCAGAGTGTAATGGCATAGAGCCCCCCCCCCAAAAGCAGCCATTTTACCCAGGGGGACCTCAGTCATCTGGAGAACAGTTGCAATTCCAGGCGATCTCCAGGCCAGCTCTGAGTTGGAAAATTCCTGGAGATTTTTGGGGGTGGAGCCTGGGGAGGGACCTCAGCAGGGTATAATGTCACAGAGTCTATCCTCCAAAGCAACCATTTTATCCAGGGGGACTGATCTTAGATTAATTGTAATAGTGGGAGATCTCCAGGTGCCACTGGGGGGCTGGCAACCCTATGCTGAACTCATTGGGGAAAGGGAGAGCTTTAAAAAAGCACTAGACTGATTTGGAAGTGGTTTTTAAAGACTGTTTCTTGTTTTATAGGGACTGCGCTTAAAAAAAAAATCTATGCTGTGTGTTTTGCTCAGTTGTGCTAGAACACTGATTGAGAGTATCCAAAGATTATTGGGTATTCTCAATAAGGTGCAATAATAATTAATTATCGTTGGGCATTGTGTCTAGTATAGCCAAGAGATCCTAAGATTGTCTGGCAGCCTAAAGTTCTAACTCTTTTAGTGTTATGCTCAGCTAGGTGGCAAGCTAGACTTATTTGGGGAGCTTAGGGAGCTCTCAAAGAGCTGTGACTGACCAAGGTCTCCCAGCTGGCTTCATGTGGAGGAGTGGGGAATCAAACCCAGTTCTCCAGATTAGAGTTTCTCGCTCTTAACCACTACATCACGCTGGCTCTCAATAAGATGCAATGGATTCTCTTAGGAGGTGGGGTAAAGGCATTTTCAGGAATAGGTAAAATAAATAATGAGGGAGCCTTGAGATCCAGGTGGTCCAGATTTCAGCTTTGTGGTTAAGATGGCAGTCTCAACTGTTTTGGGATGGAATCTTTGTATCTCCAATGAGAACAAAAAGTATATTGAATCACATACGGGCAGCTAATCCCATCATTATGCCATCTTGAATTTTATCCCGATCTTTTTAATCCATGGTAGCATGACCAGACACCCCCCTGGTGAATTGCCTTACCGCACGCTGCCTCCGTTGTGGATTGTCTAGACGGCATCTACTGAAGGAGGCATGCGTGGTGGGTTTTTTTTAAACTTTTTGCGCATGCGCATAGGCGTCACAGCGCATCCTTGTTGAAGGAGGCACACGGTGGGGGTTTTAAAAAAACTTTTTGTGCATGTGCATAGACGTCCTTGTTGATCCGCGCATGTGTAAAGATTTTTTTTAAATGGCACCCGCTCGGGATGGTCTGACGTCAGACCACCCCAACGGGAGGATTGCGCGCAGGTGGAACGATCAGACGGGTGAAAGTCCGCAGTTGTCCCACAGGTAACCGAAAACCCCAGATTTAGAGAGCTATCTTTTAAGTATGGCTCTGAAGCACAGCAAAATGGGATGCCCATGGAAGAGGGACATTTCCCAAATGTTTGTGTCTAGACATTACCTTTAGATCCGTGAGGCAATCGTGCCTTGCGCGGATCTAAAGAGCAGTCTGATCGGACACATAGTTGTTGTTCCAGTTACTTTATTCCTTACTCATGTCTTAGAGGATAGATCAAGATGGGTAGCCATGTGAGTCTGTCTGTAGCAGTAGAAAAGAACAAGAATTCAGTAGCACCTTAAAGACTAACAAAATTCGTGGCCAGGTAGGAGCTTTCCTGAGTCACTGCTCTGAAGAATATCTGAAGAAGTGAGCAGTGGCTCACGAAAACTCCTCCCCTGCCACAAATTTTGTTAGTCTTTAAGGTATTACTGGACTCTTATTCTTTCAATGTCTTAGGGATACGGCTACTTTAAAAAATGCACTGCTACTCAGTCATAAGATCTATTTTATTAAACAAAAGGTCACCCTTAACTGGAATGATGAAAGATATGTTCATACGTCCTGAATGCCACATGCTATACATTGGGGGAAAAAATCTGCCGGCTTAAGTAATGGGTACAGAAACCAGAAACCAGCAGTCATGACAAAGATGCTTGAACACCCTGTGGCAAACCATTAATATTTTATTTATTATTAAAATATTAATATTTTGATTCTGGAGGCCATTCTTTTTCTGACCTACAACAGCAGAGCAACCATCAGTTCCAAGGAGATTTGAAACAAGAGAGACCTCCTAGATTTACAGAGTCTAATACCACAGAGCCTTAATTTGTAGGACAATATGTACGTTTAATTGACACTTCCTGTTACGGTTGCCTGGAGATTTGGGGGGTGGAGCCTGAGGAAGGTGGGGTTTGGGGAGAGGAGAGGCTTCAATGTGGGTGTAATGCCATAGAGTCCACCTTCCAAAGTGACAATTTTTTCCAGGTGAACTGATCTCTGTCACCTGGGGATCAGTTGCAATCCCGGGAGATCTCCAGCCACCACCTGGAGGCTGGCAACCCAACTTCCTGTCCCTCTCTTGCTTACAGAATTCTCTTAGGTGTTCCAGATCCAGGTTGCAAACTCTAGGGTGGGAAATTCCTGGAGATTTTAGGGGTGGAGCCTGGGGGGGTTGGGTAGGGTTGCCAGCCTCCAGGTGGGGCCTGGGGATCTCCCGCTTTTACAACTGATCTCCAGCTGACAGAGATCAGCTCCCCTGGAGAAAATGGCTGCTCTGGAGGGTGGACTGTATAACATTTTACTATGCTGAAGCCCCTCCCTTCTTCAAACCCCGCCCTCTCCTGGCTCCACCCCCAAAGACTCCAGGTATTTTCCAACCCAGACCTGGCAACCGTAAGGTTGGGGTTTGGGGAGGGACCTCAACAGAATATAATGTCATCCCAGTAGGGTTGCCAGCTCTGGGTTGGGAAACACCTGAAGATTTGGGGGGGTAGAACTTGGGGAAGGTGAATTTTGGGGAGGCGAGGAACCTTAGCAGGGTAAAATGCCACCCTCCAAAGCAGCCATTTTCTCAAGGGGAACTTGTTACTTGTAGTCTGGACATCAGCTAGGGCTGCCAAGTGGGGGCGGGGAAAACCCTGCTTTGGAGGCCTGATTTCCGCCGCGGCGGAATCGGGCCCCGGGGGAACTCCGCCCCCCGAAGCTGCGTCACTCACGTTGGGGGCATGGCCCAGATTGTCGGGGAGGGGGGAACCATATGATTCCTCCCCGACGATCTGGGCCACGCCCCCAACGTGCTCTACGTCATGCGTCACTTCCTGCCGGCAGCTCCCGGACCGAAGCAACGCTCCCCCGCCGGTGAGTAAAGAAGACTTGGCAATCCTAACATCAGCTGTACTTCCAGGAAATCTCCAGCCAATACCTGGAGGTTGGCAACTATAAAACCTGTCACCTCAGCTCCCAGTTTACAGCCTTTTTTGTTTACCATAGATTTCTTCAATTAAAAAACGGACTGTGATTTTTAAAAAAATTCCATCATACGATTCCCCATCTGGTAGAGTCCAGAAACAGATTCACCTCCGCAGCCAGAACTAGGCCTCAGAATTCGCCACTTTCTCCTTCCTTCTTGCCTTTGCGCTGAAACCAATTAGCGCACTATTTAGTGGTTTCTTAACCCTTGTTTATTATGCCTCACACTGTGATCTGGGCCTGGGGGTTTTGTTCTCATCCATCGGGGGAGAGGCACCAACCAGCCGTAAACCACTGCCGCTGAAATTGTTGAGCTGGTTTGATTTAATTTTGTCCAAACAGGGCCTATTAAAGAAATGATGTCGACTCCTCGGCCAGACCTGCCCGAGCTAACATCCCGCCCCCCTCCCCAAGCATTTTTATTACTTGGCTCAGTAGGCCTTTGGAAACAGTAGACAAAACATGCAGCTGTTGCGAGGGCAACCTCTTTTTGTGGCTACCGTGCCAATTAAATCCTTTTCAGCCGGGCTGGGCATCCCGCAGGGAAGGAAAGGGAGAGAGTGTATGTGTGTGAGGGTGGGGGGGAGGCTGGGCCAGGCAGAGAGGCGGCAGTGCCTGATCCGTTTATCACACAGTTAGGCAGAGCAGATAGGCCTAATGGAGACTTCAATAATTCAGCATTCTCGGGCGGGCGGAAACTGCGTCACAGTGTGTGGCGGGTGGCGGCACAGCTAAGTACCTAGCAAAAGAGGGGCCATGTGGCCCCTCTGTGCACAATGAAAGAGATATTGTAGAAGTAGGATCGTCAGCCTCCAGGTGGGGTGTGAAGAGCCCAGGGGTCGTTTCGTAGAAAAAGAGCTAGGGGAACTCATTAGCATAATGCATTAGCATATGCCACACCCCCTGACATAACCGGAAGTGTGTCATAAGGCCACACACCCCCTATGAAACCTTTAAAAAAAGAGCTGTGAACCACTAAACAGATATGCCCCAGTTCTTATCAGCAAAGGGTAACCCATGAGTGGAGTATGGAGAAACCACCAACAGCTTTTCCTAGCAAGGTGCCTGCTCCTTTAACAGCTGCAGGAACCCAAGCGGTGAGATGTGAAGAAACGGCTCTCCTGAATTCCTGCCGGTCAGTCATGACCTTCCAAGGCACAGGAGCCTTCCCAAAAAATAATAATACGTAGGGAAGCGGAGAGAGAGGAGGAGGAGGAGCCCTCCAAAAAACAGGTGTGCCAACTAACAAAATCTGTCTAGTCTTTATTTTGGGGAGCGTGGTTGCACCAGGTCAGAAGTCAGCAAGAAAATCTCTGCAGATTTTCTTTAAAAATGCACAGGAGCCGAGGCCAGTGGAAGAAGTTGGCAACCCTGCCCAGCCGCATTAAAAAAAAACCCCTCGGGACGAGGCTGCCCACCCTTTCCTCGCCGCCCCCACCCCGGCTCTCACTTGCTGTACTTCTGGATGGGGACCACGGTGAACACCGGCTGCACAACGCCTCCCTCGGGGCCTCTGGAGAAGTCCGCCAAGGCGGCTTCCAAGGCGGGGACGAGCAGGCTGGCGGAGGGGAAAATGCTCCTCCACTGCCTCGGGTCCCAGAAAAACCGGCGGTGGGACTCCCCGACTCATGGTGGTCACTGCGGTTCCCCGAACTCCGCCGCCTCACTGCAAAGTGCGGCCCGGGACGAGGAGGCGCTCCAAGTCCAACCCGCCGGCCCTCCAGCGCCCAGCACCACCTAGCGAGCACGGGCGCAGCCACCCAATGGCAGAAGGCGTGGCAGAGGGGCTGAGGAGGAGCTGCTGACGGGCGGGCGGGAGCGAGCGCGACGGAGCCGGCTTGCCTGGCTGGCTGGAGTTCAACCGGTGAAAATATGTCATAATTCATAGTATTTGGAAGGAATGGAGCAAGGTCGTTCGCCATTCCTTCTCTAAACTGCCTCCAAAACATGTGCTAGCTGGTGGATAGGATTTTTTTTTTTAAGGAGGGGCTGCATTGTTAGTTGCCCCCCCCAACATCTGGTTTGTGGCTAGCCAAGTCTGTCTTACCTATGATGGAGCTACCAAACTTCCCCAGTTGGCTTCACAAACATCCAATATGGTTATCAGTTGTTCGTAATAATAATATAGTAAATATAATGATATAATAGAAATATAATATAATAAATATAATAATAATAATAAATAAAAAGGATCAGTAGTGCCTACTAGAATAGTTGTTCTAAAATCACATCCAGTCTGCATCTCCATGCATCAGTATCTGAGGGTGGCTTAAGAAGAAGAAGAAGAAAAAGAAGAAGAAGAAATTGGATTTATGCCCCGCCCTTCACTCGGGAGTCTCAGAGCGACTTACAAACTCCTTTCCCTTCCCCTCCCCACAACAGACCCCCTGTGAGGTAGGTGGGGCTGAGAGAGCTCTTTCGAGAACTGTCCTTTCAAGGACAGTTTTTGTCAGAACTACTGCTTGCCCAAGGTCATCCAGCAGCTGCAACTGGAGGAGTGGGGAATCAAACCCGGTTCTCCCAGATACCAGGAAATACTGATTTGAAAAATGGCTTCTCGGAATAGCTTTATTGATGCTAAGAGAATGTATAGTGACATATGTATCACAAAGTTTGGTAAGTTATTGATTAGTCATATAATAATAAAATATTTCAGAAAAACAAAGCACAATACAGTAGACTTTAAAAATCGTAACTGCAGTTGCATTAAAACCAGCATAGTTACCTAAAGCAGCATTTCATTATTGGTTGTGCCCAAAGCCCTCTGCTTCAAAGGGATCCTGAGCATATTAGACAGGGGTGATCCCCCGTGGGACTGGAGCATTTGTGCATCTGCCCACCCTTGCTTTGAAGTTCACTCTCTGTTCAAGGTGTACTGTAATATGACGTTCTGGGAGATGCTTGACTAATGGGACGCTGACCATCCGTTCTGATCTTGTGTTCCTGCAGTTCACAGATGCTGTTCTGCATTTGCAAGAGGCTCACAACCAACCAGATTCTCAGCAGCACAGAAATCCTCAAGTGGCTGCGAGAGATCCTGATCTGCAGGAACAAATTTCTTCTGAAAAACAAAGTGAGTGGATGCTTTAGAGTGACTCACTCGCCCCCCTTTCTTCTCCTGTTATAATGGATAGGTCTCCAGTAGGATGAAATTTGATTAGATCCAGCCATTCTTTAAAGTCCTCGCTAGGTAGAGGAGTCAAAATCATAAGGTGGCTTAGAGTTTCCGCTTCAGGTGCCAGGGAAAGTTCACTCCTCTCTCAAGAACCATTCCCCCTCCACCCAATCGCTTCATGTGTTAGGATAGCCCCATTACTTTCCCAGTGCCCAACTGGATGAGGTTTAATGATGCCCAGATTTGTATGTATTGTGAGAGCGGGATTGTTGTGCCCCTGGGCCCATCGGTCTCCATGCAGTGCTCTTGGCCTGCATAGACATGTGGCTCCTAAGCAGTTCTGTCCATTGTGTGGACTTCTGGCAGAGCCCAGCAGGGGGCCAGAGGCACCCATGTCCCTGGGCCACAGAAGGCAGGTCCTCTTCAGAGCCTCGTCTAGGCAACCCCCCAGTTAATACGACAGCAGCAGCAGCAGCAGCAGCAGTTAGGTCAGGTTAAGTAAACACTTAGGTTTTACTTCGTTTAACGTAGATATATTTTTTTTATACCTGGCCAATCAGAGGATTATTACTCAAATTACCACTGTCTTTTGTAACCAATTATGCTGTTTGAATATTGTTTTTATGATGATGTCAGTCCATGTATAAAATATCATGTATTTCCTGAATATGTTCAGAATATGCTCAAGAAGAAGATGGAGAAGAAAAAGAAGAAAGTTGTCAATTTTTGGTTAACTATTTGGTCTAATTGTTTTCCTATTAATTGAGGCATGTTTCCTGATTATGCTGAGAAGAAAGCAGTCAGTTTTGATGGGTCCTTTGGCCTAACTGTTTTCCGTATTTCATGGCAATAAAATACAAGAACTTCCTCCTCATTTTGACTTCAATGTTCTATTTTTGACTGGATATTAATTTGTATAACACTGCTGAGGTCCCTCCCATGTCCAAAATCTCCAGATATTTCCCGGGGCTAGCGACCCTATTTAAAAGTGATCTTCCACAACTGTATATGGGGCTGACTGAGGGTTGCCAGCCTCCTGGTGCGGCCTGGAGATCTCCTGGGATTGCAACTGATCAGACAAGATACCCCCCTCCCCCCGATTCAATGGCTGCTTTTGAGGAGGGATGCCATGGCATTATGCCAGGGTTTCCAACCTCCAGGCAGTGGCCGGTCTCCTCCCCTTGGAGAAAATGGCTGGTCTGGAAGAGGGTCTCTCCGGCATTATACCCTCCTGCAGACCCTCCGTTCCCCAAACCCCACCCTCCTCAGGCTCCACTCCCAAAAGCTTCAGGGATTTCCCAGTCTGGAGCAATATACCCTGCGGGGGTCCCTTCCTTCCCCAAACCCCGCCTTCCCCAGGCTTCATATGCAAATCTCCAGGAATTCCCAACCAGGCATTCCACTTCTCCTGGAGAAAATAGCTGCTTTGGAAGGTCGACTGTATATCATTGCAGCCTACCGAGGCCCCTCCCCTTCCTAAACCCCACCCTCTCGGGCTCCACCCTCAAACCTCTATGTATTTCCAAGCCCAGACTTGGCAGCCCTCTTTTAAGAGGAGACAGACGCTCCGTTCTCGCATTACAGCGAAGACACGTCCATCCTGCCTGCACCTGTGTACATCTGTTTGTAAGAAAGAGTCAGTAGGTATTTATGAATGAAACCGGGGACCAGTACCTGGATCAATGTGGGGTTTGTCTCACGTGTTCAGCTATGCATGTGTGGACTGTAATGTGGGAATGACTGAAGACACGTACAAAGAACAATCGGGTGCACTATGTGTGGACCATACATGTGAAGAAGGCTATGTGTATTAAGTGCCATCAAGTCGCTTCTGACTTATAGTGACTATGAATTAATGTCCTCCAAAATGTCCCGTCATTAACAGCCCTTCCTAGGCCTTGCAAACTGATTTTATGATTGAGTCAATCCATGTCATTTTGGATCTTCCCCTTTTCCTGCCTCCTTCAGCTTTTCCTAGCCTTATTGTCTTTTCCAGTGACTCTGGTCTTCTCATCATGCAACCAAAGTACAATAGCCTCAGTTTGGTAATTTTAGCTTCTAGAGAGCTGGGAAAGGTTTAAGCACACTTCCTCCCTATCTTTCTCCTCTCACAATTGCTGCTTCTCAAAGCTGTTTTCACCATTCTCCTAGCACGTATGTGCACGTGTGTGGAATATGCCCCTTCTCTTATTCCAGTTTCCCGAGCCCTACTGTATCCCAGCCAGTGTCGGTCTTCCAAAGAATCCATTTTGGCAGGGTTTCCCAGTCCTGTGGAACTGAAGTCTGGTTTGTGTTTTTTAAAAATAGCGTGTCCTGCTGGGATTGGATATTCTTCAACTGGAGCCGATGGGATTCTCCTGTTAGGGGGCTAGATTTTTTACTTACTGGAAATGCTCCAGTCAGTTATGGGGGAATATAGAATTTCGCCCTCCAGAAGTGGAATTCTATAGCAGTACAAAGCAAGAAAGGGAAGACGCAAATATAATACACATCTCACTTGTGTTCCTCTTTCTGCCCTATGACTCCCTAGTCCTTTGAATCAGACTTCCAGAAGTAAACACAGCAGAGAAGAAACACAGCTTGCACCCACGATTGTCACCGCTGTGGCCCAAGTGCATCCGTCATCTGTCACCCAGGGAGGAGGACCAAGACCTCACACACGGCTCCCTGTAATGGAGAGATCCATCTTGGGTCTCTCAGTGCCATGTGCTCCATTTAGAAATTTCCAAACCACTTCTGGCAAATATCACTCTTCCCACCATCCTCTTTGTGTGGCTGATGAATGGATTCTGGAATGAAGACAGAGCCCTCCAATAACAGCCGGGGCGGCTGAAGGCAAGCCCAATCAGTCCAATCAGAGCTATTTATGAGCTTTGATTAACTGAGAGAGCAATCTTTCTCAGCCTGCTGTAAATCCTATCTGAAGTTCCAGAAATACAGTCGCTAGCTTAGTGTAATATCAAATGGCGAGGAAAGGAGTGTCTACCCATGGGGCTCACCACCCAGCCATCTGGTGATCCTGGATCTTGCCCGCATCCCAGTCTCAGATACCACATTCCTTCCCATGTTATATTTTGCACATGTATATGCAGGGGTCGTTTCGTAGAAAAAGAGCTAGGGGAACTCATTAGCATAACTCGTTAGCATATGCCACACCCCCTGACATCACCAGAAGTGTGTCA
>NW_015173686.1:735639-756649 GCF_001447785.1 Gekko japonicus | reverse complement strand
AGGCTGCTCTCTGCCACTCAGCTGTTTTGGGGCTTTGTTAAAGCTATTTTTATGGCTTTCTTAAAGTTGACAGGGACTGCACAAGAAAGCTGGAAACAAATGAACAGTGGAAGCAGGTGCTGTCCGCTGATCAGCTGTTTTTCAGGCTTTCTTGTGCAGTCCCTTTAAAGTTTAAACGGACTGCACAAGAAAGCCCCAAACAACTAAGCAGCGGAGAGCTGGCTGCTCTCCACCACTCTGATGTTTTTGTGGCTTTTGCAAGGAACAAAAAGCAGGGGTTTAAAGACACTTGGTGTCCCTTTAAACCTCTGCTTTCTGCAGTATCCAGGAACCACCATGAACAGCTTTGTTAAAGCTATTTTTATGGCTTTCTTAAAGTTGACAGGGACTGCACAAGAAAGCTGGAAACAAATGAACAGTGGAAGCAGGTGCTGTCCGCTGATCAGCTGTTTTTCAGGCTTTCTTGTGCAGTCCCTTTAAAGTTTAAAGAGACTGCACAAGAAAGCCCCAAACAACTAAGCAGCGGAGAGCTGGCTGCTCTCCACCACTCAGATGTTTTTGTGGCTTTTGCAAGGAACAAAAAGCAGGGGTTTAAAGAGACTTGGTGTCCCTTTAAACCTCTGCTTTCTGCAGTATCCAGGAACCACCATGAACAGCTGTAAAAGCTCATAGAAGTTTGTGGTGGTAGACCCATCATAAACTTCGGTTCATGAACCATGAACAGGGCAAAATTCGTGATGGATTTTGCCTTGTGGTTCAGTTCGTGCCCATCTGTACTGATTGCTGTTGTCTGGAGATGAGATGTAATTCCAGGAGATCCCCAGGCCCCATCTGGAGGCTGGCATCCCTATCAAAGAGCCACACAAAGAGACTGGCAAGAGGAGTGATATTTGTCAGAAGTGGTTTGGAAATTTCTAAATGGAGCAAACAGTATTGTCCACACGGATTGGTAGCAACTTCTCAGGATCTCAGGAAAACGAAGGACCTTTGACATTCCTGTTTTTTTCCTGCTCCCTGAGTTCCTTTTTCCTGAAGATCTCAGGTATGAACCTGGGACTTTCTGTACGCAAAGTACATGCCCTACCACTGAGCTATACTGCCCCTTGTTAAAATTTTGTGTCCATAACTTTGAAACTTGCATACATACTATGGGCAAGTACTGTAGCTATAAATGTATATTCGCATCATACATTTATAGCTACAGCCCCTGCCCATAGTATTTATTTCTTTGTTCTGTTAATATAGAAGTGGGGGGGGGATTACACTCCAGGTAGGTATATTCTTTTGACATTTTCCAATTTTATTTCCTTCTGGTATCATATATTTGCTTGGGATCTACAAGCTCCCTGCAAAAGAAGCGTGGCAAAAGCACACACACACCTAAGCTCACAGTCACTCTTTGATCAACATTCTTCTTCTTTTTTTAAATTGAAGGTTATTCTCTTCCTGACTCAGGGAAATCCTGTCCCTCAATAATGATATTAGAAAAAGTGGCTGAGCTAGCATTATCTGCCTAAACAATTGCATTAGTGCATTAGCATGCTGGATCTCGTCATTTTATGAAATGGTGTGTCTCTTTTACACACACACACACGTACACGCACACACAATGTGCCTTCATTGTTTAACCTCATCTGTCTCCTTGTGACTCTTCAAACAGCAATACCGCCAGGGCTGTACCAAATGCCCTTTAATGTTATTACTTGCCTTGAAATAAGCTCATCCACCGCTGCCACAGTGACACCTTCCACGCGGCAGTGTTTTTCTGCCTTTGGTTCACTGAGAAGGCAATTCCCAACAACGTGCTTTGTGTGGATGTTCCACACATCAGGTAGCACTGTGCACTTTCATTTTTGTGTGTGTGTGCATTCGTTGTAGTGATATACTGGGATAGTGTCAAGAAGGAAGCCACCCAAAGGAACACCCCCTTCCACCTTTCAAGGAACACCCATTCAGGTCACCTCTGATTGGTCTGAAAACTTACCAGACAGCATAAGATCGGCCCAATACCAACTTCCCACCCCACACCCCAGGCCTGACAAATGACTTGCATAACAACACAAAACATATTCCATTTTTTAAAAAAGGTATTTTGAGCATTATTTCACTGCAGTGATATATCACTGTTTTTTTAAAAAAAAAGAAGAAAAGATTCAGCACCATTTTGTGGGTGAGTTTTGGACGTTTGAAATGATGGGGTGTCCTGAACATCTGGCAATGGAGCAGACTTTCCATAAAGGAGAAGAAAAATGCTACAGGAGCAGTTTTGCAGAAGACATCAGATCAAAAGAGGTTTGATAAATTGTGGGAGAGCCACGGGGGGGGGAGCGGACAGGTATGTAACTGAAATGAAGCAGTCTAGAAGCTCACAGAAAAACCTGATCTCATTTGGGATCAAGACTTTGGCAAGAAGGCCATGTGGAAGACATCATTATTACCGGAAAAATTAACCACATAATGAATTCGATCCTTTTCATTTGATACTCTAGTCCCCTGGCGGTGGCTGCTGCTCAGAACTATTTACCTCCTCCTTTGTCCTCATTATCCTTGCCCTCTCTTGCCCTCACTGCTGCCCAATCCAAGTGGATGTAGCAGCCCATGTGGTTTTGCTTCCAGCCATTGTGATGTCATCACATCAGAGCCAGCATCATCAAGAACATCAGATGAAGCCTCAGTGAGGGCAGAGAGGGGCAAAGAAGAAGGAAAATGGCTCTGGAAAGAGTAGCTTGAAAGGAAAGACCGTCACGAGTCCTAAAGGTTGTGAAAATTGGGAAGGGCTTTTTTACTATTCATGAAAAGAAACTTTGCAAGAGGCAAACATGATTCGGGATGAAGTATATATTGTGGTTAGGGGCATTTGATTTAAGAAAAACCCCGTAGCTGAATATGTGCTTGTCAATAAGGAGAGTACAAGAAAATAAAGGATTTTTGTGCATGGCATGCCTCTAGCTGAATCCAGTTTGAAACAGGTTTTGATCCTAAGCATGTTTACTTAGAGTTTCTTAATAGACCCTTCACCCCAGCAAGGCCGTAATGACCTGCCCATGACAACCAAGTAATACTGATCTATCCCCCAACCAAGGTGTTTCACATCTTGCAAAACCACCAAATTATATATATATCCCTTGCGCTTTGAGATTGAGCAGAGGGCCAGTTTGGACAATTAATCTGGTCTTGTTCATGCTGTGAAGAGGGAGGAAGATAGGAATACACCTTACATCTCCATCCAGACAGCCAGAATTCCAAAGCCACTGGGCACCCACGCAGTGATGCCATGTTGTGGATAGGCTCTGTACTTGAGGTTCAAATCCTACATTTGACATAGGGTTTAACTGCATATCACAGCTGAGGCTTGAGGAGGTGGTCCCCAAGTCAAGGCAGGAATCAGTGGGGCTGTAGTCAACAGTGCAGAGAGCTCCAATGTTGTTCTAGCAAAAGCTGGACTGAAGTCCTCCAGCAAGGACATGGAGACACAAGCCCCGCCTCTCTAGGAAGAGCCTACCAGCTGTTAAAGGCACCCTGGCTGCTGATGGCAGTGATTGGGATGTCTCTTGGCCTTGTGTTGCTGGAGTAGTCAATTGGGGAGCGACCTCAGGGGTTGCCCTGGACTCTGGAAAACTTTTCTATTTTAAACACACATGGACTCTGACTCTGATTATTTTACTCTGGCATTGCTAAGTTATTTTAACTCTGCTGAATTACAATTTTAAAAATCCAACAATTTGACATAGGGTTTAACTGCATATCACAGCTGAGGCTTGAGGAGGTGGTCCCCAAGTCAAGGCAGGAATCAGTGGGGCTGTAGTCAACAGTGCAGAGAGCTCCAATGTTGTTCTAGCAAAAGCTGGACTGAAGTCCTCCAGCAAGGACATGGAGACACAAGCCCCGCCTCTCTAGGAAGAGCCTACCAGCTGTTAAAGGCACCCTGGCTGCTGATGGCGGTGATTGGGATGTCTCTTGGCCTTGTGTCGCTGGAGTAGTCAATTGGGGAGCAACCTCAGGGGTTGCCCTGGACTCTGGGATGGAGGGTTCTGAGTCTAAGGAGGGATGGCAAAGTTGTATGCTAGGGCTAGAGAGCTGAGCCAGTCTCTTTGGACCCTTCCTGGATATCAAAGCAAGCTCCTCGAGGCATCTTGGGATGCTTCCTTCTGGAGTGGTGCTGCTGGGACCTCAGCCTCCTCCTTATCCAAGTCTTCTGCTTCTTCACCTGTCAAGAAGGAGTCTGCGCCCCCTTGATCAATGACAATAAACAATGAATTGGACAGTATGGAGATATGCAACTGCCTGCTGGCTTTGAAGATGAGTCTCTTGTGCCCGGAACACCCAGTGGAAGGGGTCCCCATGAGTCAGTTGTGACTTGATGGCACGTGATTCTTCCAGCATATTGGAAGGAAGGAAGGAAGGAAGGAAGGAAGGAAGGAAGGAAAGGGAGGGAGAGAGAAGGGAGGGAGAAAGAAAGGAGGGAGGGAGGGAGGAAGGAAGGAGAGAGGGAGAGAGAAGGGAGGGAGGAGGGAGGAAGGGAGAGAGAAAGGAGGGAGGGAGGGAGAAAGGAGGGAGGAAGGAAGGAAGGGAGAGAGGAGGGAGGAAGTAGGGAGGAGCACTGTCTCTTCTCTCATGCCCCACCACTTGTATGGCCAGCATATGTTGATTTTACATCACCCATCACATTCATGGCTGCTTGCCAAGCAGGTGACCTTCTACTTGCAGAATCAGTCCCCCACTGTGCCTAGCAAGGTTCAGGAGCTTGGCCCTTTCAAAAAGGATTTAAAGGGCTATTTTTAGGCACTACTTATTGTAATGAACACACAACTTTTATCTGGTTGAGAGTTTTGGGGGCTACTTATTGTTTCCTCCGGTGCTTCTGTTTAAACTAACTGGATTATCTTTTGTGGCCTTTGTTGTTGTATTCCACCTTGAGGATCCTTGTATGGAAACTCAGGTTATAACACTAGTATGTAATCTAATCTATATTGGCAGGTTACTTTTCTTACAAAGTACGGGGAGTGAGCATTGGCACTTAGGGCGGTGGCAAAAATAATTCTTGTGCTCTCCCTTGGCAGGATCCAAATCCTCTTTCAATCAATGATGGGGTTCAAAGGGTCTGGGATATCATAAAAATCAAGGAATTGAGCTACTGAGTTAGGATATAAGGAAGAAAGTAGGGGGGGAATGAATTATTTCAAGGCAAAGCGGTCTCCAATTTTTTCATATTGGGAATGACAGGACACTAAAAAAAAATCCTGATTGGTAAAAACATAAATTTCTCTTATTTTATATGTCAGATATATTGGGTAACCGTGGTTTATTTTAACAATGCCTGCATTGTGAAACCAGGATTTGGCTTGCAGGTAGGGTTGCTGTTGGGTATTACAAGTTGAAAACACTCAGTATATCTGTGGTTAAATGTCTGGTTCTGTTACTCACAGGAAGTCACATGTTTCTCATGTAACCAATGTTCTTTAGATGTAGCAAGCCTGGGAATTTTCTCCCTGATCTAGGAGTCTGATTGAGACAAAAGTGTCAAAGTGTTTTAGCATTTTATGGCTCCTCTTCCCGTCTTTGTTTGCTGTTCTCAAGGAGAAGAAAAGAAGCCATAACTCTCTTCTACTCTTGTCTTTGTAGATTAAGGATGTAGCCGTTTAGCTCTGTTGTTATTTTCATCCCAGTTACCCTTCCCCATGTTAGAATTTAGTAAAAACTTTATATTTTAATCACACATGGACTCTCAGTCTGAATTATTTTACTCAGACTCGGCTGGGCTATATTATCTCTGCTAAATACCATTTTTTCAATATCTCACTATCAAAACCCAACAGTTGCAAACCTCCAGGTGATAGCTGGAGATCTCCTGGGATTCTGACTGATTTCCAGGTGACAAAGATCAGTTCACCTGGAGAAAATGGCCCCTTTGGAAGGTGGACTCTATGGCATACAAGTCCCTCCCTCTCCAAACTCTACCCTCCTCAGGCTCCACCCTCAAAGTCTCTAAGTATTTCCCAACCTGGAGCTGGCATCCCTACTTCTAGGCACAATCATTCAAATCTTGGTTTGTCTGCACTAATGCTGGTTTGTTCATGTTCACTCTTCTCCCAACTGCCTACAAATACTTGCTTGGTATACTAGGCTGTGTTGCTCTGGGTAATCAAGCTGGGACATCCATATTCATACCTAATGAAAACTGTGGTTTGGAACAACTGTGGTTAAATTCAATCCCTGCTTTCAGATCCTGGCTTGAAGTACAACCGTAATTAGTGGAGTGGCCTACATTCAGATTAGTGAAGTGGCCTGTATTCAGAGCTGTAGCAAGTTAACCTTTTTGAAGTTAATACGTTCACAATAAGTAAAATGTACCTAGATGGATATGTCATGCAAAAGATGTGCTATTTTTGTAAGTAAAGTTTCTTTCTCTTGTTACCATTGGAATCAGGTCATCTTTGCTATTTGTTTGAACAGCATTGCTTCCATAACTGGGAAACTTGGAGGATCGAGGACTCTGTGAAATGCTTCTGTGCTTTCAAGTCAAATTGATTTTTTTACATTTAACCCAATAGGATCTGGCAACCCTAGCACCCCATCCCACACTGGCAGCCGGGGGGACAGACCTGCATCCCTAGGTGTCTTCTTGCCCTCCATCAGATCCTGTACTAGTGTTGTAGTCATGCTTGCCCTATAGAATGGGCTGCAGAGGAGGCTAGAAGAGTGTCCTGACATTCAGAAAAAGGCTGTCGGGTGGAACTGTTTGGGAGCGATTTCGGTGGGGCTCGAATTGTGTTCCTCTGCACCGAAGCATTCTTTCCCCCCTCGGTCTTGTTGACTGCTTTATTGTATTCCTATTGAGCTGTTTATAAACTGCTGTGAGCCCCTGTAAGGGAAGCGAATAAATACGATGCCCCAAATCCTTAAAGCACTGAGGCCTCCTAATACAATCCCCGTCACTGATGCCTCTAAGAATCAGGTAGCAATCCAGCATTCCCCCCCTCCCACCCCATACACACATATTAAAAAACGCTAACCACTTGATCAATACTTTCCTATAATTCTTTAGAAGAAAAGTCAGCCGAACAGGTTAAAGAGAAAACCTGGTGTGCGAACAACCCCCTTTCCTTTCTCATAACCTCCTCTGTAGGGCTTTGATTCCCTCCCCCCCCCTCTTTCATCACTGTTGCTTGTAAATCTTTCCCCTGGTAGAGATTAGAGTAGGAATGAGTGATAGATGCTGTCAGTAACAGGAGCTAATTTTACCCCTGATAACAGCGCTGTGATTTATACAGGCTTCACGCTGCTGATACAGATGTACATCTAGAGGCCTTTTCTCCCTGCTCCTGGAGAAGCTGGAGATGCGTCTCTTTGGAGAAAATGGGGTTTTAGTTATTGATGGAGGTGGGAACTAATGAGCATTAAACTGCGGCTCAGGAAAACAGTGTACTGTTCCACAGCTCCCCACTTCCCGGAGCAGAGGGAAGTTCCGGGTGTGTGTGTGTCCTTTGATGGGGGTTAGCTCCTTTCTGAGGAGGGGTACTGGAGAAAGTAGAGACATCACCCTGCCAACAAAAGTCCGCATGGTCAAAGCAATGGTATTCCCAGTAGTCATGTATGGCTGCGAGAGTTGGACTATAAGGAAGGCCGAGCGCCGAAGAATAGATTATTTTGAACTATGGTGCTGGAGAAGACTCTTGAGAGTCCCTTGGACTGCAAGGAGATCAAATCAGTCAATCCTAAAAGAAATCAACCCCAACTGTTCCCTGGAAGGCCAGATACTGAAGCTGAAGCTCAAATACTTTGGCCACCAAATGAGAAGGGAGCACTCACTGGAGAAGACCCTGATGCTGGGAAAGATTGAAGGTCAAAGAAGACGGGGACGGCAAAGGGGGAGATGGTTAGACAGTGTCATAGATGCAACGAACATGAAGTTGACCAAACTTCAGAGGACGGCGGAAGACAGGAAGGCCTGGCGGGATCTGGTCCATGGGGTCGCGAAGAGTCGGACTCGACTGTGCGACTGAACAACAACAACAACTGGAGACTCATTGGTGTTTCGGAAACAGAGGTTTCAAAATGTAAACCTCCAGCAGTAAAGGGAAAACAAGGATTCTGGAAAACAATGCTAATCTTCAGAGTAGTGTCTAGGTTTGCTGTCAGCTCAGGATTGGGAAAGATTTTGGAGGGTGGGGTTTGGGGAGAAGAAGGACCTCATCAGGGTACAATGCCATAGAATCCACCCACAAAAATCAGCCATTTCTCCCAGGGGAATGGATCTTTGTAGTCGGGAGAGCAATTGTAATACCAGGACTTCTCCAGGCCCCACCTGGAGGCTCGAAACCCTAGCAGTGTGCCTAAAACAACAGCATTCCCTGGACGGACACCTCACCCCCAGGCCTAGGTGGCCTTGAAACTCAGAATTCTCATTGGACATTTCCCCAAGAAACTTGGTTCCTGTGGTATTTGTGGTTCCTCCCTTTTCCTGTCAGAACAACCCTTCAGGGTAGGCTAGGCTGGGAAAGAACAACTGGCCCAAGGACACACAGTGACTTTAATGGAAAGCAGGGGTTTGAAGCTGGAAGTAGCGGGTGCTGTCGGACAGAGAGGGATCCAGCCACAATGAAGAGCTTTCAAGGTTAAAACGTGGACCATGCTACCCATCAGAAAATTCTTGCTCACCTATCTCCCAGCTAAATCTCCTGTCTCTTTGCCCTCACCCCCACCCCCCCGCCTACGCCTGCTTGCATGCAAACAGAAGACCTACTTTTGAAGCAGGTTAAGAGGAGTGGTTTAAAAAGGCTAGTGGAACAGCAAAGTATGACCTTCTGGACCTGGAGTCTGCTCTGGATCATGATCATTGCTGCCGGCTTCATATTGAATATGCCGGACAGTCAAACCTGCCTTGTTCAACCGTGACAGTCAGATGTAAGCCAATCACTGGGCCTGCTCATTTGGGCACTGAATGATTCGAATGCCTGCTGGACAGGTTAGCGTGACTTTATCCAAAACTGCAGTTGCACAGAAACACTGCTGATCCAAAGAGACCTGTTGGATTTTTTAAACAGGGTTTGTTTGTTTATGACGGGTTTATATGATTTGTGATTGATTTAAGTGTCTAGTTAAACAACTGCCTGCCAAGTGAAGCAGTGGCACTGCTAAGGGAGGAGGTAGAGCCCAATCAGGCTGTGCAAGAATGCACATGAATGGAAAAGCCAAGTGTGCCAAGTTTTAGGAAGGAATAAGAACATCAGAAGAGCCCTGCTGGATCAGACCAGTGGTCCATCTAGTCCAGCATCCTGTCTCACACAGGGGCCAAACAGTTCCTCTGGACGGCCAACGACAGGGAATAGAGGCTGAGGCCTTCCCCTGGTGTTGCCTCCTGGCTCTAGGATTCAGAGGCTTAGTGCTTCAGAATGGGGAGGTTCCCCTCAATCACCATTGCTAGTAGCCACTGATAGACATGCTCCATGAATCTATCTAATCCTCTTTTAAAGCTGTTTATTCCTGTGGCCATCACTCCATCCTCTGGCAGCAAATTCCACATTTTAATCGCTCAATGTGTAAAGTAGTATTTCCTTTTGCCTCTCCTGAACCTACTGCCCACCGGCTTCATTAGATGCCCTCAAGTTCTAGTCTTTTGGGAGAGGGAGAAAAATTTCTCTTAAAAAATATAGTTAAGCAGAGAGTAAATCGGCAGAGCAATGAGTGAGAGACTAAGTCCACATGGATGTTTATAAAAATACAAAACGTTTACTAGAAAGCTAACATGGGGAAAAGGTCAACAGGGATGCAAATAACAGAACACTAGATTCCTACATCTTTACAGCTAGAGAGATTCAACAGGAATGGCGCCCCTTCTTCTCCAACAACACAAACAGAGGAAGAGGACCCCATTATGCTAAATAGCCAATACATTGATTTCCAATCACAAGGCTAAAGTTCAGGTCATTAGAATAAGTCCTCCTACAAGATTCCCGGGCTTTTCTCACTTAGGGACAGTTTGGGTACAATAAACATGTGTTTCCTGTTGACTAACACAAACAAAGTTAACTCTATAATTACTGAAGTGTTTTAACTTGCTAAACCCAACAATGTATAAAGTCGTATTTCCTTTTGTCTGTCCTGAACCTACTGCCCATCAGCTCCATTGCATGTCCTTGAGTTCTAGTCTTTTGGGAGAGGGGGAACAATTTCCCTTTGTCACTTCTCTCGAGAGCCAGCTTGGGTTAGTGGTTAAGAGCAGCAGACTCTTATCTGGAGAAGTGGGCTTGATTCCCCACTCCTCCACATGAAGCCAGCTGGGTGGCCTTGGGTCAGTCACTGTTCTCTCAGAACCACCTACCTCACAGGATGTCCGTCGCGGGGAGAGGAAGGGAAGGAGATTGCAAGCCGTTCCGAGACTCCTTCAGGTAGTGAAGGGCAGGGTATAAAACCAACTCCTCCTCCTCCCCCCATGCATAGTTTTATAAACCTCTATCCTGTCCCCCACTTAGTTATCTCTTTTCTGAACTGAAAAGTCCCAGACTCTTCAGCCTTCCATCGTAGGGAAGGTACTCCAACCCCCTCGTCACCTTAGTTGCCCTCCTCTGTACTTTTTCAGCTCTGCAATGTCCTTTTTGAGATCCATTGACCAGAACTGTCCACAGTTTTCCAAATGAGGCCGCACCATAGATCTATACAGGCACATTGCAATATTGGCTATTTTATTCTCAGGCTCTTTCCTAATAATCTCTAACATAGAGTTTGCCCTTTTCACCACTGCAGCACACTGGGTGGACACTTTCATTGCACTACTCACTACAGCCCCCAGATCTTTCCCCCTCTCAGTCTCAGCAAATTCAGATCCCATTAGACTATCTTTGAAGAGCAGCCTGAGAAACACCCATGAAGAGACTGACGAACTGACAAACATTTTCACTGAAAAACTGTCTCCCTTTTCATGACTGGCAAACAGGATATGAGACAAATGAGTGGGTTTTTGAACATCCCTAATCCTTAGCATCTTTAGATGGAATTAAGTTCCTCTGAAGGCAAGAAGTCTTTCTCCTTAGCAATGGCTTTAGGATTTGCAGCTTTAAAAAAGGAATACATTTCCTTGGGCTCCCCCTAGTTGGACAGACTTCTAAAGCTGCGAGCCTCAGCTGCATTCTGAAGTGGTACAGCTAGGGTCCCAATCCTTCAGGTGGGCCCTGGAGATATCCTGTTATTACATCCGATCTTCTAGTGATAAAAGATCAGGCTGCGTTGGAGGGTGGGCTCTATGGCATGATGCCCTGCTGAGGTCCCTCCCCTTCCCGAACCCTGCCATCTCTCAGAAACTCCAGGAATTTCCCAATGCAGAGTTGGCAACCCTAGGTAGAGCCCAAATGCAGGCTGACCTCTTCAGCTAATGAAAATGAGCCACGGGGTGTTCCTTGCATCTGTCCTGAGCCTCCCTCCAGGGTCCCAATCCTGTCTATCCATTCCGTTTTTGCTCCACTCTGCTTCCGAGGAGCTTGGGGCAGTCTATATGGCTGCTTCTATCTTTGCTTTATCTCTACGACAACCCTGTAAGGTAGCTTAGGCAGACAAAGCCACTGTCCCCTGGTTTCTTAGCATCCTGAGTGTCTAATCTGAATGGGAGTCTCTCCACTCCTGTGTCCAGCATACCAGCCACTGTACCACAGTGTCTCTCGATCCTAAAAGTCCTCTTGGTGAACGTCACGTCTCTGCTCTTTCTGTTCCCCTGACCAGAAGATTCCTCTGTTGAAGAAGAAGAGATTGGATTTATACCCCACCCTTCACTTGGAGTCTCAGAGCGGCTTACAAACTCCTTTCCCTTCCCCTCCCCACAACAGACACCCTGTGAGGTGGGTGGGGCTGAGAGAACTCTGACACAAACTGCTCTTTCAGGAACAGCTGTGCCAGAGCTTGTGACTGACCCAAGGTCACACCAGCAGCTGCACGTGGAGGAGTGGGGAATCAAACCCGGTTCTCCCAGATTAGAGTCCGCACTACCACTACACCAAACTGTCCCTTTCCCTCTCTGCCCTTTCCCTTCATTTCTATGTTCACCAAATTCCTTGTTTTTAAGAGAGACTTTCCTCCTGGTATTCACCGCACGAATGTGCTTGGCTTTCCTGCTGGTTCCTGCTCCCCACCACAATGTTTTGACACCTGTTATTGGTGATTGAATGAATCCAGGGGGAGCCGCTTGCTCCGTTGCTCTCCCCTCTCTGCTCCAGGCCCAGCAGGAACTGGACCCCCTTTCCAGAGGTATTTCAGGCATGGCGAGGCTTATTCTTCTCGGAACTGTTATGAGTTAGCGAGGCGGAGGGAGCATAATTGTGCCGAGATGGAGCACAGCTGCTCCGGCCCTCTTTCATTATGGGCTCTGTGCAGCTGACTTCCTTCGACTGCGGTTGATTCTCTCAATTGCGGCCAGGGAAGGACAGGGGTCGAGCCGAACGTATGCCAGTGGACGGACCCAAGCTTCCTGCTGCCCCCGGAACACTGTGCACATTGGACCTGGGAAGGGGAACAGATATTAAATATCACCGTCAACGTGGCAAAGAGAACATTGATGTGGTATATGATCACAACTGCCAGAATGACGTATGCTCCATCTTGGAAACAGGACAGAGTCCCTGAAATTGGGGAATGGATGAAGAAATGACTCTTTATGGTTGAAATGGACAAGATGACAAGGAAACTTCAGGATTTGGAGGCGGAAGAATTTTTTTGAAGACTGGAAAGACTTTAAGGAATATTTAGAGAAATGCTGGGATGTAAAGGATAATTTGATTTGCTTTGATAGTTACTAAAAACTAAATGATAATAGAATAAGGATAAATGTATAAGAATATTAGTTGAAATATAAGTTACCTATAGATTGTGAACAGCGGGAAAGGGAGACATAAAGAAAATCTAAGATATGGGCTGGAGGTTGGAGCACTGTGGGAAGCCAGAAGGGAGGGGGTATAGTGGAAAAGGATGTATGATAACTAAATAATTTGATATATGTTTGACTTTTTATTATGTCCTAATAAATTGTTTTGAAAAAAAAGATATAAAATATCACCAATGCGCCCTCTAAGCTGTGGAGTCTTCTGAGCAGAAATTCTACTTTGTGAGCGACTGGCATTAAAGTCGTGAGTGAGCAGTTTGGCTGCTCCATAAACTAGCTTGCTCTGGAGCCATCCTTCCTGAGCCAAGACAAAAATGTGTGAGCCAGAGGCTGTGAGCCGCAGGCAAAAAAATTTGTGAGCTAGCTCACACTAACTCAGCTTAGGGGGAACACTGCATATCACCCACTCTTCCCTGCAGGCCCACAGCAAGGATTGTGGGGCTTGTGGGGCAAAATTTTTTTTCTGGTGGGGCTGGCATTATTTCTGTGCCAGCGCCAATCTGCCCCAAGACCGGCCACTGGCAGCCACCCCTCTAACTCCCCTCCTGAAAGATTTAAAGGGCCCTTCAGCTGATTGGCGAGGAGCACGTGGCCTGCCGATTGGCTGGAGGGCCCTTTAAATCTTCCTGGACGGGAGAGAGAGGGGCACACACCATCCCCCACTTCTTCTCAATGCTTTTGAGAAGAAGTGGGGGGCCTGTGCACGCAGCCCCCATTCTTCTAAAACAACCTTCTTCTAAAAAAAAATTTCTCAACAAAATCTTGTGGGGCTGGCCCTTTAAGGAAGGGGGCAGAGCTCCCAATAGCCCCACTGTAGCTAGGGCCACCTTCCCTGCAGCGTGGTCATTCGCTAATTCGATATGGATGTCCAGGGCAGGTCTGATTTTTGACTGGGTGCATGTCGTTTTTGTCGTTCACTCTTGTGAATAACTCCTTGAAGTCTGGCAGGCAAGGATCTGCCTGGCTGTGTGGATTTTGGCCTTCGGAGGCACTCCCCTCTACCCATTCTCTGTCCCACTTTTGAACATACAAAGCTGTCCTGTGATGACTTAGTTGGTCCATCTAAGTTGGTCCATTTACTCTGACGGATAGCAGCTCTTGAGGGTCTCAGGCAGAGAAAGATCTTTCCCAATGTCTGTGACCTGAGATCCTTGAACCTGGGGGGCTACGGATAGAAACCGGACCTTCTGAAAACCACACATGTGCTCCACCACGAAGCCATGGCCCTTAATGCACAAACCTGCTATTCCCAAGGCATACCATCGGTCCATCTGGCTCTGTATTGATGGTGGATCTCCAGGGTCTCCTGCAGAGACAGGTCTTTACCAACAATGGCTGCTTGAGATGTTTCAGTTGGAGATGTTGTGGACGGAAGCGGGACTTTCTGAGAGCAAAGCACATGATCTACCACCGAGCTAGTCACTCCTCCAAATATATCCTCAGTCTCATATTGTTGGGATTCTTTTAAGTAAGTCAGCAGAGTATTAAGAGACTGAGTCCATGGTGTGTTTTAAAATATAAGAGTTTACTATAAACCTAACATGGGGAAAAGGTACACAGGATATGAGAATAAACATGAGCTAATATGGCTACATCCTTACAGCTAAAAGGTAAAACGGGAATGGCCGGCGTCTTCTTCACAGTCAGAACAAAGAGACGAAGAAGAGCCAATATGCTAAATACTTGACACATCGGTTTCCAATCAGACTAGCAAGTTAGCTCCAAAGTTCCCGGGCATTCTATTGTCTAAACAGATTGGTTACAAGCAAACATGTGACTTCCTGTTGATCATAACAAACATCATTAACCCTGTAAATACTGAAGTGTTTTGACTTGTAACACCCAACACATATGAAGTTGGGCAGTGGTATTCCCAATGTATTGAGATTCAAAAATAGCAGAGTTAGATTAAAGCAGCCAGACACAGGTGTATTTGTCTAGAAAAAGATAACTTTACTAAAGAGTAGGTAAAGGGAACTTGGAGAACAAAAGTAAAGTAAATCATCCCTACTAGCTCTAAGTAACATATTGCTTCTAAGGACTTAACTTGAGACTCAGAGGGAAAACTTTTAGGAGAAGAGAAACAAATAGCAATAAATTGAAACCCTGTGCTCTCTCCCTTGGCTCATCCCTTGGCGGTGGCACAGAGGATTTATCCTCTGCTTATAATAGTAACATCTGAACTGAACAGAGGTGCTGTCAGTTCTAGCCCCGCGCTGGTGTGAGCTGCAAGCCTTGTCCCCAGCTCGCCGTCTACCCAGCGGTTCGAAAGCTTCGGTGAGTAGATAAAATGGGTACCACTCCTTAGAGAGAGTGGGCACACTGACCCCCCTCGTGGGGTGGAGCGGTGTTAGCTGGCGAACGGAAGTCCAGCACGCATGATGGAAAGCCTAGAGAGATCTCCTTGGCGTGAAGAAAAGCCTGTAATGGGCCATCTGGCCAGGCGATGGCAGTGTGGCGCTACAACTCAAGGAGTCTGGAGAAAAAAAGCTGACTCCATCAAACTCGGCCAAGGAAAAATGCTGTTCCGGATCACGTCTCATCTGCATCTGAACGAAACCCTCGTCGGCTGTGAATGTGTGCAATTTAAGATGTATATATGTTGTCCTCCCTTACCCCACAAAGCATTGTTAGTCCCTCGTGAAAAATGAGTAACTGTAAATCGCTCAGAGCCAGGAAGCTCTGCAGGATTGAGCGATCAATAAATTGAAAGATTATTATCATTATTATTATTAAACTATTGATTATCCAATTGGAGAATCCCAACACTAACTAATTATACATTCTATCACCTTGCCCTAGCAGGAAAAACATGCAGACAATTCTACAGTATTTCTAACTAGAAATTAGCATACAGAACAAACAGGAAACGCTTTTGTGACAAACAGGAAGAGAACTTGCAAATATCCCAACAGTATTATGTATAGAATTAAAGGGAAGCCATGGTTTAGAGTTAGAGCCCAGGCTTTGTACACAAAAGGTCCAATCCATAAATGGTTCAGTCCACAGGACCATTCATTCAAGACTCCAAGCCAGCAGGTGTTAGAAAAGACCCTTCTCTGCCCGAGGTCCTGAAGAGCCATCAGTATAGACAGCATAGACAATAGCCAGCTAGAAGGAACATGTGATCAAAGTCAGGAATGGAGGATGCAAACTTCTGAGTGTTCGCAGATCCACTAAAGACTCGGTTCCCCCAGAAGGATAGTGTGACGGAGAGCTGGAATGTATACTTGGCCATCTGCAGGATTGAGCGATCAATAAATTGAAAGATTATTATTATCATTATTATTATTAAACTATTGATTATCCAATTGGAGAATCCCAACACTAACTAATTATACATTCTATCACCTTGCCCTAGCAGGAAAAACATGCAGACAATTCTACAGTATCTCTAACTAGAAATTAGCATGCAGAACAAACAGGAAACACTTTTTGTGACAAACAGGAAGAGAACTTGCAAATATCCCAACAGTATTATGTATAGAATTAAAGGGAAGCCATGGTTTAGAGTTAGAGCCCAGGCTTTGTACACAAAAGGTCCAATCCATAAATGGTTCAGTCCTCAGGACCATTCATTCAAGAGTCCAAGCCAGCAGGTGTTAGAAAATACCCTTCTCTGCCCAAGGTCCTGAAGAGCCATCAGCATAGACAATAGCCAGCTAGAAGGAACAGTGGCCATAAAGTCATGTAAGGCCCTTTCTGTGATCAAAGTCAGGAATGGACGATGCAAACTTCTGAGTGTTCGCAGATCCACTAAAGACTCGGTTCCCCCAGAAGGATAGTGTGACTGAGAGCTGGAATGTATACTTGGCCAACCTTTTTTTTCCTTGCCAGTAGCAAAACGGTATACATTTCCCATCTGAACTGTAACTTAATTTTGATCTTACAGTTGGCAGCATCCCAAGCTAATTAGAACCAAGAGCCTGTTTCCCCCACTTCGTCTTCTGTTTCCTTAATGTAGACAACATGTGTTAATAGGAAGCCAAATCCCTGGTTGCACTTTGACTGCCATTAAGTTCCATTTGCCAGGCAATCTTCCCTGGGAAAGTAATTAAGTAGGCCCCGAGTTCTTTTAATTACCATTTGCCCCTCGGTACATGTTCATGTACAAAGGTGACCCGAAGGGCATGGAAATACTCACTGATGCAGTGGACAAGGGGCTTGGCTAAAAAAAAAGCCAGTGAGATGCGAGACAGGAGGACTTCTGCGGAACAAAATGGTGGAATCTGTCCAAAGAGAATCACATCAGGAGAGGAGGAAATATCCTGAAGGCAGGGATGGTTGTCATACTGGACAGATTAATATTACGGAGCTTTGAGGTGTGCCTCGATGTTAGTTTTTTTAAAATGACTTGTTTCAATATTGATATTTTATGGGTTTTTAATGTTGACGTTGTTGTCTGTTTTACTTTGGGAGCTGCCTTGATCAAGTCCGTGGGGAGGCGGCACATAAGTTTTCTAAATAAATGATTCCCCAAAAGGTAGCGGAACATACCAACATGCTAGAACACATGAACACATGAAGCTGCCTTGTACTGAATCAGACCCTGGGTTCACTGAGGTCAATATTGTCTACGCACAGAGCTATTTTTGGGCAGGAACGCACAGGAACGGAGTTCCGGCTGGCTCCTGAGCTGGCCACACCCAGCAGGAACTCATTAGCATAATAGGCCACACCCAACAGCAGAAACTCATTAGGATTGGCTACATTAGAGGTGTGTGGCCTAACACGCAAAGGAGTTCCTGCTACAAAAAAAGCCCTGGGTTTTGACAACAAACAAGGTAAACAGAATAAGGAGCAAAAGGTGGGTGTGGCTGGATGACCACACTTCTGGTAACATGGGGTTGTGGCCTAATATGCTAATGAGCTGTGTTGTCAGGGGTGTGGCCTAATATGCTAATGAGTTTCTGCTGTTGGGTGTGGCCTATTATGCTAATGAGTTCCTGCTGGGCTTTTTCTACAAAAAGCCCCCTGTCTACGCAGACTGACAGCAGCTCTCCAGGGTCTCAGGGGGAGGTCTTTCATATCACCTACTTCATTACCTATTACCTTTTAAAAGCTATGCCATCACATGGGAGGTATCTAGCACTTGAGGAGCCTTGCAGAACTGATTCCTCCCTCGCTGTGCCAGTGCACAGGTGGTGGCATCTCCCCAACAGAGGGAATAAAGGATATACTGAAATTTCGTCACGAATATCATATGACGCACTATATGACCCTATTCAGCAATAACTTTGATTAAAGATCTGTTCTGTTTGTACCTATCCACAGAGGCAAAATGGGCGACTGCTAGAGACAGGGCCTCCTCAGTGGTGGGCCTCCAACTATGTAAATCTTTCCCACGGCTGGTTGCCTGGCTCTGAGCTTTTCTAGCTGTAAGTGCTGGTTAATAACTCCTATTCTCCCAAATCTTTGGTAGGTTCCTATGCGAAGGTACGCGTTAAGAATGTTTTTGAATTTCTTGTCACTGCTGTTTCAACTTGAAGAATCCCTGTTTCAGTTTTACCTGTCCCTTGTGCATGTCACACCTGCGATTCTTTAGATTTATGCCATTTTCAGTTCCTCTGTACCATTTCCGCCCTGTAGAAATGTTCTGTTGGATACACCTTTTTCATTCTTTTGCAGTCGCCATTAAAACAGCTACTCCTCTTAACTTCAGGGAATGTCCTGTCGTGGTTCTTTTTTGCGTAGTCTAAACAGTTTTAGTAGAAATGTTCTACATTAGGTGTCAATAGATCATTATGCAGAGATTTTACATGGAAATGATATGGATTGTACATACAAAGAACCTCTATAAAGTGCATATCAAATGGTATGCTATACATAAACAATATGAACAACCCGACAAAACCAACTGTGAAAAGCAGAGAACCAAAATTGTTAATTAAAGTAAAAACAAGTCTAGAAGGACAAGGGGGAACATTTTGCACAGCTTGTTGTTGGAGTGAACAACTCATTATGCCTGAACATGGGGGGTTCTACATCACTCAAATAGGTGTTATCACCTTGAATGGGAGGCCTCGCTTTGGCTTTGTCTTAACCTGGGAGCTGCCCTCTGACCCTTCCTCTCTCTCTTTGTCCTCTTGCTTTCTGAACATGGCTTTCTATGGAGACACATGTCTCTGCAGGTCTCTCCAGTAAATACAGTGCCCTTGTACTCCCACACACAGAACACTGGACAACCTGGTCATTTGTGATAGTACTCTTTAGTTTAGAGCCAGTGTCGTGGTTAGGAGCAAGGACTCTAACCTGGGAGAACCGGGTTTGATTCTCCACCCCTTCACGTGCAGATGCTGGTGTGACCTTGGGTCAGTCGCGAGTTCTTCCAGAGCTGTTCTCTCAAGGGCAGTTCTCGGGAGAGCTCTCTCAGCCCCACCTCCCTCACAGGGTGTCTGTTGTGGGGAGGGGAAGGGAAAGGAGATTGTAAGCCACTCTGAGAGTCCTTTGGGTAGTGAAGGGTGGGGTATAAATCCAATCTCTTCTCCCTCCTCTTCTCTTCTCTCTAGATTAGGCTTCTCTCTCTCCTTTTGGCTGCAACCTGAATGCAAACTGGATCTACTTGAATAAATGTAAGTTTACCTTTTTGCGATATACTTATTGGGAGATTTGTTTACTGCACTCAGTATCACACTCCTATGACAGAGTAAAACTCTGCTATATTGACCAAATTTCCCAATACTTGTGTGTATATGTGTGTGCATTTCCCCACCACTATGTGATTAGCTTGAACAGTGAGTTGTGTTTGCAGTTTAATGGAAGAGGATTGCTAAATTGTTGACGCTGCTCGTTTGCTTATTCCTGATTTTGTACTTGGAAACTGTTCTGGAAATTGCCTCTGAAGCTAGGTCAAAGAATTGTGGGATATCCAGCTTCTGTATAAACCAACCCAGAAAGAAATATATATGATGGGGACAGGGAAATCCCTGAACAGTGTTCCCTGATTGACTGGGGAAGGAGGCAATATTAGCCGGGTTGTTCTACAAGGTGGATGCCTGCCCGTTCTACAAGCTGACTGAAGGAATATGTATTGTGTGTGTGTGTGTGTGTGTCTCCAGTTTTAATCCAGGGAAAATGCTGCTGTGCCTCTGGTACTGAAACCTTTGGAAACAGCAGAATAGCCAATATGCAGATTTCCCTGTAGGCCAGAATCAGAGGTCAGTGAAATGAAAGAAGGCTGCTCGCCTCTCATGTCAGTCTCTCCAGGCAGCATCTTAAGTGAAAGGAGTCGATATCCCCGGTGCTTATATCTAATATGAAGTGATGTGGGAGGCTCTGTTGTCAACACGCCAGCTCGATTCAATCAGAAACCGGGAGAGTGGCAAACAGGGTCAAGCTTCATAAGCGGGAGAACCGTGTGGCGCACTTCGTAGTGGGCCGTACCACTATGTGTGAGTGTATGCCTCTATGTGCATTGGTGGGGGGGGGATTTTTATTCGATTGCTCACCCTTGAAGAAAATACCACCGCAGAGAGAAAACTAGCAGGTTTACCTGACTTGCTAGTTTTCTAAGTGCAAGTAGCCTCTGGACACCAAACGGAGGGGCTTTATAGGAGGAGAAGCACAGCACTTTCACTTCTGGACTGGGGTTGCCAGATCCAGCCTGGGGAATTCCTGGAGATTTTGGAGGTGGAGGCTGGGGAGGGCATGGTTTGGGAAGGGATCTCAGCAGGGTATAATGCCATCGAGTCTACCCGCCAAAGAGCCAGTTTGGTGTAGTGGTGAAGTGCATGGACTCTAATCTGGGAGAACCGGGTTTGATTCCCCCCTCCTCCACTTGCAGCTGCTGGATGACCTTGGGCAAGCCATAGTTCTGTCAGAGCTGTTCTCTCAAGGACAGTTTCTGTCAGAGCTCTCTCAGCCCCACCTACCTCAGGGTGTCTGTTGTGCAGGGGTCATTTCCTGCAGGAGCGCACAGGAGCGGAGCTCCGGCAGTAAAGAGCCCAGGGGGCGGGCACATGCAACAAGCCCCACCCCCTGCTCCCAGCAGCCCTCAGTCAGAGCAAGAAGCAGCCAGGTAAATTGCAGAGCCCCCCCGGCCCCCCCGGCCCAAAACAGTCCAGTGGCACCTTTAAGACCAAGTTTTATTCAGGTACAAGCTCTCCCTCCTCGGCGAGGACAGATCTGCACATGTCCCCCCCCCCC